>NW_025767396.1:0-54063 GCF_003918875.1 Haliotis rubra | reverse complement strand
TGCAAATTTTTGTCTTTTCCGAGCAGAACTCTAAAACCGCTCAATATTTCTTCACCAAACTTGGCACATACATGGATCTGGTGGTGTACTGGTGCCTTTTGGTAGTTTTGGAATTTGAATTAAATGTTTTGGCGTTTCCATGGCAACAAGTTCGACTTTGACTGAAATTAGTGGTAGTGCTCTTTTCCGAGCAGAACTCTGAAACCGCTCAATATTTCTTCACCAAACTTGGTACATGGATAGATCTGGTGGTGTACTGGTGCCTTTGGTAGTTTTGGAATTCTGAATAAAATATTTTTGGCGCTTCCATGGCAACAAGTTCGACTTAGACTGAAATTGGTGGTAGTGCTCTTTTCCGGAGCAGAACTCTAAAACCGTTCAATATTTCTTCACCAAACTTGGCACATAGATAGATCTGGTGGTGTACTGGTGCCTTTTGGTAGTTTTGGGAATTCTGAATAAAATATTTTGGCGCTTTCCATGGCAACAAGTTTGACTTAGCCTGAAATTGTGGTAGTGCTCTTTTCCTCGAGCAGAACTCTAAAACCGCTCAATGTTTCTTCACCAAACTTGGCACATAGATTGGTCTGGTGGTGTACTGGTGCCTTTGGTAGTTTTGGAATTCTGAATAAAATATTTTGGCATTTCCATGGCAACAAGTTTGACTGAAATTGGTGATAGTGCTGCTTTCTGAGCAGAACTTTAAAAACCTTTCAATACTCTCCTTCCACTTTTCTATATACACACCTAAATATTTCTATATACACACCTAAATATTTGACATAATCATAACTCGTAGAGACATAATCATGAAGAGTATTTTGCCATTAAGTGGGGATATTGATGACTTTGTCTTCTTGTTTGGCGGAGACAAGATTATCGCCAAGACAGACATCCAGATAGTTGTTCCTGAGGGTCTTGTATGGCAGAGTTGGTATAGTAGTGTTAGGAATCAGACACCAAATCCACTATAGATTATCAGAGGACTCGTGGTGAATAGTTATCGATTATAATGGAAATATATACATTTTTTTATTTAATCACTAATTTTAAGGGTTTTTCAGCAGGTTTTTTCTCGTTAATGCTTTTTATAACTAAGGCCAAATAAAAAAGCGTTGTGGTCTGACATACATCTTAAAATTTAGGGTAAGTAGGTAGGAATTCTTCTTTATATATATTTTTAAAAATATTTTTTTAAGTAAATTATGAACTAATAAGACATTTATCTATGTATAATTGTTTATTCAATCACCGCTTGGCAAGGTCATCATGTCAACTTTCTTTATCAGAATAACTGATGTCTATTGGTACCGACCAAAACCATGGTTCCTGAAAGCTTATTTTATCATACCTCTTAAAATAACTAGGGTCAGCACCAGGAATTCAAGGGTTGGTCGGATAATCGAGACCACAACATTTTTTGTTTCAGGGCCTACTACTGCCTCTACCCTTCCCCCGACTTCCCATGCTTGGGTTTGCCCTCTCAACAACAGGCGGGATTAGCTTATATATTTTCATATCTAAATTTTTAAGTGCAGTAATTTTGCTTTTTTCATACAAAATTATTCTGTTGGATTTACACGGCAAATGGTGTCCATTATATTTTCCCATTACGCTCATTGTAGATTTTAAATTTATTCACAGACGATTTACAGTAATATTTACCCGTAATCATGGTAATGATAAATACCAAACTATCAGTACAATGCTATAGCTTTGTACTTGTTGAACGCGTGTTTGTTTCAGGAATGTTCTTAAAATTTAATGGTTTGTTTTCTTCATTCAAGTGTGTTATAATTAAAACAACAAAAATTTCATTATTCAAAAATTAGTATTTTACAATCGATAATTATTTTTAATCCTTTCGTAGATCAATGTTTTTATTATTTTCTCGATCATCGAACACCACTATATGTAGGCATTCACACATCACCTCACTTATTATTTTATTATGGTGCCAATATTGTGAGGCCATCATTATCTTTTGTGTGTGTTTCTCCAACCCCTAGTCAGGCTAAAAGAAAAACTATTAAGGAAGCCTCCATTTCTGTGTCCCCACACAGTAACTGAATATTGCCACAAGCCGCGAAACTGCTCTCACACTCACTAACCCAGCTAGACTGAAGTCGGTAGTAGGATCCCAATACATCGATCGATACGGCCGATGCATCTGTACTTTTTCTAAGACAATACAATTATCAATGCATTCAAAACTGTATCGATATTTAGTTTTGAAAGTATCAGTTTGAATATGTTTATGTGTCGTTTACATTTTGCAATTGTATCATCACGTTTGGATGTTATGCAGAGCTCCAGATAAGATTTAGCTCATGTGGGTACTGTACCCACTGCATTTTTTTGGAGTGGGTATTATGAGGACAGTTGAGTGGTATTTCATTTTCCGTTACTCATTATTTTCAAATATGCGCTGCGATTTCAAAATCATTTTATTCACCTATATGGTGTCATTATAAAGTTTACTAAGCAGGTATGTTCTGTCTTATGTTCATCACTCTAATCAACACCGCAATGAAGGGAAATGATTTCATAAAATCATTCATCCTGATACTGACAGTTAACACTAGTCCTAATAGTACACCTTGATAGCACGACGTCTTTTCATCGTTGCGCTCTATTTTTATAAATATATTCTGCACGCATTTGTTTTTAAAACCTTTTGCATATCTAACATTTTTAATGCTAGCGAATTGGTACTCAACAATTATTTTCAATCGCGTAACTGGAAATTTTCTATATGCGATTTTACCCGATCATAGCAGCTTATCTGGGCCTCTGGTCATGAGAGTTATGAATGATTATTTTTCCTGCACAAAGATGGGAAGTTAGAACTTTTTAATCTCTGAGAGAAAAAAATGTTGATCTTTTCATGGACAATTACAAAATATGTAATATTAATGTTCAAAATGTAACTAAGTTTACTCAATAATGCCGTGAAAATAGGAAGAGGCCCAGATAAGCTGCTTATCAGGGTAAAATACGCATAGAAAATTTCCAATGACACATTGAAAAAATAATTGTTGCGTACCAATTACTGGCTTAAAATGTTAGATAGGGAAAAAGTTTAAAACAAATATGTATGGAATATATTTATAAAAATCACTTGCGTAATGAAAAAGACATCGATTGCTATCAAGTTGTACTGTTAGTATAGGACAAGTGTTGTACTGTCAGTATAGGATGAATGATTTTTTATGAAATCATTTCCATTATATTTAAGTTGGTGTTGATTAGGTATGACATAAGGCAGAACATACCTGCTTAGTAAACTTACTCAATGACACCATACTTAGTTGAGTAAAATGACTGAAATACGCACATATTTGAAAGCAGTGGGTAACGGAAAATGAAATACCCACTCCAAAAAAATACAGTGGGTACAGTACCCACATGAGCTAAATCTTATCTGGACCTCTGATAGGTATCATGATACGTATCGAATCGTGATATGGGTATTGTGATACATATCGATTCATGAAACTTATGTATTGTGACATCCCTACTAACTATTGTTTATTTGTTTATTAACTCTTTCAGCACCAGTCAACCAGAGGCATTTACTGCCATGACAATCGAAGTTCCTCAGAGACTCTGAGGTCATAGATGAAGCCTATGTTTATGAAGGAAATTATAAGCTTGTAAAACGTTATTGCTACTACATCCCATACACCATTTAAAAGATCTAATCCTACTGTTGATAAATATGAAGTTTATTTTATAATATTATTCAAATAATACAACTACAACTTAAATAAAATTATTTTTGAATGAAAATGCAAGCTACATTTTTAACGCCCAGATAAAACCATACTTAAAGAAGCAAAAACTAAGGCTGCATTTTTTCCATTTGTGACATGTCATAACATGCCCGCTCTTTTTTCTTTTTATATTTTCACTTTTACGTGCAACCAGAGAAAATTATTATAAAAAGAT
This sequence comes from Haliotis rubra, assembly GCF_003918875.1. NCBI lineage: Eukaryota > Metazoa > Mollusca > Gastropoda > Lepetellida > Haliotidae > Haliotis > Haliotis rubra. The sequence continues at coordinate 50,112 of NW_025767396.1, read as the reverse complement.
TTCTTAAATAATATATATGGTCGCCTATTCCCCGATATTCTGTGGCTTTCCGCAACATGACATAACAACGGAAAATACCTCCGCCGGGTTTCGCATGAATAACATGGGAGGCTAATCGCTTGATGCCGGGTATCGCTCGAAAAGCTCTGAACATCAACAACATCACTGAACCCTTGCCGGAGAGTATTTTCACAGATGTAAGAAGCTTTATTTTATTGGATAAAATTGGTTTCTAATGGCGCTTTTCGCTACAGTTCTGCTATAAGGGTCGCGGATTGGTCAAAATCAGACACGCGGACCTAAGGCAGCCAATCATATTACGGCAATGGATACCGCCCTCGTAAAACTTAAACTTCTTTAGATTTAGGACTAAAGTTTTGGTAAAAATAATGCTATTCTGAACATATTAAGCAAGAAAATACTACATATAATGCAAATTATGGGACTTATTGGACGATATCGCTAGGTTATGACTGTGACAAAAATGCTTCATGCATATATTTTCGCATTAAACATCGTGTCGGAGCGTGAAGATTGAGGCGGCGAGTCGATGTCACTTGTCAGTGACTTGACTTGCATTACATGATCGCTATCAAAAAGATGGAAAAGTAATTTTATATGTACGCTTTGACAACTTTTATGAATGCTGTTGTTGATTTTATTCATTAGTTTATTCTATTTATTTAATCATTTCCTCGAACCATCGTTACTTTGCTCTTTGACAATGTTATTGTGGACCCGCTCCCGAAGCATGTGTCCGAGAATCGTTGTTTTCAATTACATTGCGAAAAATAGTTTATAATTTTAATTCTGCCGATAATATATGATCAATTGAAATTTAATAAGTGTTTACAGACATTGTGAAATGTGATGGATTTAATATATGAATCATAAGTCAGGTAAGTTCCTAAAATTATGTCTCATTTTGACGTGACTACTGCCTGGCCGCTTAAGCGGCCTCCGGTGTCTGGGGACTCATAACGTTGTGGCCGCTTAAGCGGCCTTCGGTGTTGAAAGGGTTAATGCTGCACTCTGCAGTATTCCAGCTATTTGGCGGCATGTAAGTATTCAAGTCTGGACCAGACAATCCAGTGATCAACATCATGAACATCGATCTACACAGGGTACAGTGATGTGTCAATCAAGTCATCAAGCCTAACCCCCCGATTTTTAACTAAGCAAAAATGTTGTTTTGTGTAACCTGTTTTATGAAATTCTAAAATTCTGATCACTTCATTAGTGTTTTAATTAATGTATGATCTAGGTAAAGTTGCTTCACTTTGAAAACAGCGGCTGGGAGAATTTAGATGAGAAAAGTTCACATTGGAATGAAAATTCAGAGCAGGTGTTTATATGGAGAACATTTAGAGACAGCCTGTAGGGAAGACCCCTGATTTCTCCTACCGTATTTGCCATAATACATTTAGCACTGTGTGAAGTGAAAGGAAAGAATAGAATAGAATAGAATAATACTTTAATGCCTTTTCAGGAATTTGTGTTACATCAGCAGAGCTACTGACACATCAGAGAGATACCAAACATATTTACATAAATTCTTTGATTTAGGTATCTTCACATTTGTTTAAGAGAGATATGGTACTTGGAATAAAGGATGTACGGGCTCTCTTAGTTTTCACAATTGGAACTTTGTAGCGGCGGCCTGAAGGGAGAAGGTTGTATTCCGAATTTAAGTAGTGAGTACGGTCAGATATGATTTTGACAGCTTGGTTCACGATTTGCCGCTCATATATTGATAATAAACATTCAAATCTGACTCCAGCGATTTTACTTGCAGTGTTAACAATTTTGTCTATTTTAGATTTGAGATGAACTGAGAGAGACCCGTACCAACAATGGAAGGAAAATGTTAAAATACTCTGAATGAATGCTAGATAAAAAGATGACATCACAGATGGGTTAACATTAAAAGATCTCAGTTTACGCATGAGATGAAGACGTGGTTAACATTAAAAGATCTGTTTACGCATGAGATGAAGACGTTGTTGACACTTTTTGTATAGGGCTTCAGTGTTAGAGTTCCAGTTCAGCTTAGAGTCAATGAAGGTTCCCAGATACTTATACTCCGACACTGTCTCAACACATTCACCGTTGATTATTACTGGAAGCAGTTCTGTGGGTTTACTCCGAAAGTCAATTATCAGTTCCTTTGTTTTTGTGACATTTAAGAGTAAGTCGTTTTCTGCACACCAAGTCGTAAAATGATTAATGTCCTCTTTATACAGTTCTTCAGAATCAGTGTCGCTCAGTTTGCCGAATAAATTGCTGCATCATCTGCTAACTTTACAGTTGAACAGGTTGAATTCGAAATTGCAATAATCATTAGTGTAGAGGGTGAAAAGAACAGGAGATATTACACAGCCTTGTGGTGCACCAGTGTTGGTGGTCCGCTTATCGATACAGCCCCGCTAACTTTCAATGCATTCGCTGTCTGCCCACAAGAAAGTTTTCGATCCACTTTATGAGGTAATGCGAGTTAACGCCTTCATGTCTAACAGTTTCTGTATCATGATATGTGGCTGGATAGTGTTGAACGCAGATGAAAAGTCAACTTAAGAGGATCCTGATGTATGACTTAGGTGTCTCTAGATGTTTATAGACATTATTCAGGAGTGACAATGTGGCATCAACAACTCCTCTCCTTGACCTGTAGGCAAACTGAAGCGGTCCAGTATGTCGGGCAACTTCCTGACGGAGATGTCTCAACAAGATGCTCCAGCCAATTTCATTGCTATAGATGTGAGAGCAACTGGCCTGTAGTCGCTGGAGTTGTTTAGGTTGTGTCTTTTTAGGAACTGGTACAATTTCTGATGCTTTCCAGACCCATGAAGGAATAACGTGAATATTCACCGAGAATTGAAACAATCTAGTGAAAACTGTACACAGCTGAAGTCTGCACTCCTTCAACACAAATGCCGCCAGGTCCTTTTGCTTTTCTGATGTTAATTCTGGAGAAGCTTTGAATGACGCCAGCTTCTGATATATGGATACTTCCACTTTCACTATCCTGCAACGGCTTCACTAACTTGGGCTCTCTCATTGGTAAAGTCGCTACAATCAAAGCGGCTGTAGAAAGTGTTGAGGTCCTCAGCAAAGGTTTTATTATCCCCGCGCTATTGTCTGCCGTCACGCCTGCGCTTGCCAATTATCGTGTTCACGCCTTGCCAGGCTTGTTGCAGATTGCTTTGCTGAAACTGTCTCTCAACTTTCTTTGTATATGCTAGTTTACACTCACGCAGCTTTAAGATTGATGTCCTTCTGTATGCATTTGAGTTTTATTCTATCTTTCTTCATGTATGCTCGCTTTTCGCTTAATAAAGATTTCATTTCTTTGTGATCCAGGGCTTGTTGTTTGGGAAAAATTCTGATTTCTTTTTTCTGGTATTATGTTGTTGACACAAAAATTTATATAATCGGTAATGACGCCACATTACAGCTGGCTAAGGCCAGGCTAGTGATCCAGCGAGGTTGAGGTGTCGGGATCGAGCCCACCTGTGACCGGGTGTAAAAACCTTGGAGTCAACTTTGTGTGCAGACTCTTTCAGTGTTGTCACAACCCCTAGTGTACAGTACACAACCCTGTGCACTTAAAAGAACCCACGAATCCGTTGGTATTTGACCAGATGGTGGCCACATGAATACGTGCAAACACCTAGTTGCGGGTACAGCAACGTGCAGTGAACATGGACAAAGTACTGTGACTATGTGTCCCAGTCCACCCAGCTGTGAATGGGAACCTCGTTGGGATGAGAAAGCCACAATAACTCGGTGCGCCTAGTGGCTGCAAGAGTTGTATACTCCCCAGGGAGTTGAGATTGATAATGCGATGTGCCGTTGAGATTGACATCCAATGATCGAGGGAAAAAATACCAGCGCCTTGAGCATGCACTAGTGCGTGGATATGTGCGCTATATAAATATCCTATATATATATATATATATATCTGCTAATGTTTGTTCTGCATCATAGAACATGTCCCAATCTGTACACGCAAAACATCCTTGTAGGGTTTCAATAGATTCTCTGTTCCATGATTTGACAGTCTTAACAATAGCCTTCTCTGTTTTTCACTTTTGACGATATGTGGGCAGCAAAAACACAGAATTATGGTCCGAAGCTCCTAGGGGTGGTTTTTCTATATGATTTGTAGGCGTTCTTGATGTTACCATAACACAAGTCAAGGATCTTGTCTTTCCGTGTACAACATGTTACATACTGATTGTAGGTGGGGAGCACAGACTTCAGGGTACATCCATTAAAATCTCCAAGTATGAATTTCGGCAAGATCAGGACAAATCAGCTCTAGGGATTGAACATGAATATGAACTACATCAGCTGCTTGTTTGTTATCGGCACTGGGTGGTATATAGACACTCACAGCAAAGATCTGACCTAATTCACGTGGTAGATAAGTAGGCGCATAGACACTGATAGAAGTTCGATGTTTGGTGAACATATCCTTTCTCTCACAAGATAGTTACGACACCACTTTTCATTTATATACATACATACACCTCCTCCAATAGATTTCCTGTAGCATCTGAATCTCTGTCTAATCGAACTGGAGTACCAAATCCTTCCAAATAGAGGGTGTTACTGTCCACGGAGGGTGATAGCCATGTCTCCGTGAAACATAGAATGCAACTGTCTCTGAATTCGCACAAATATTTTGTGCTTGCCAAAGTTCGCCAAGTTTATTCTAAGAGACCTCACGCGTTTGATAATAGAAAAGTTGGAAGAGGTGGTCTTGATTTGCGCTCCTGAACTCGTCGGCGGACTCCTCCCCGCTTACCTCGTTTCCTAGTAACTTTTGATCCTGAATTTGAATTATTCCCCTTGTCTGAAGCACATTCCGAGGGCAAGTCTCTAAGTCCTTTCAACTCCAACGCGGTTTCCTTCAGTGCCAGCAGCTCTTCACGTCCATACTGGTGCCAATGACGTCCATCTTGGTTCGCCGTTACGGAGTCATCTAACGGCCTCCAAGACAATGACAAGCAGCGGACAAATATACTTAGCGTCATCGCTAAAATCACACACCGGTGGAATCCATTACTCCGAATGAATGCTAGATAAAAAGATGACATCACAGATGGGTTAACATTAAAAGATCTCAGTTTACGCATGAGATGAAGACGTGGTTAACATTAAAAGATCTCAGTTTACGCATGAGATGAAGACGTTGTTGACACTTTTTGTATAGGGCTTCAGGGTTGTTAAGCACAAAGATACGGTTCCTCAAAAGATACTGACTTGTGTAGATATAAAAACAATGGGAGCTCTGTTGATGTCTGTCGCCAGCAGAGCAGCGCAATCTATCATACAAGGGATGTAACGAGGTCAACACACCAAGTTCGTTTCAGGGCGAATTCAACAATGCTCACTGTATCTATCCCATTTAAAGTATGCACACGTTTCAAGCCAATAGATTTACCTACAAAATAAGACATAGAGCAAAAAATTCGAAGCAGTACTTTGGGAGCTGGTGTCTTCGGAAACTTGAAAAGTCTTGATTTCTGGATTCCGAGCCAAAATCCCTGCTCGGAATTTGTAGCGGTAACTCACCCATTTTCTTGTTTATTTCACAGTATGCACAACCGACATGCACCAAAACATGTTGAACTGAAGGCACCTGTCAGCGCGCTAGTCAGAGACACTTACACCTCACTGTCATAATGAGTTTACGTACATTTATTTATCGCAAAAAAAATTGTGTCATACCCGTTCGCCATTGACGACCTAAGCCTTAACCTGCCAAAACATTTTTACGAGGAGTGAGTCAAGTTCTGTTTGGATTGACCGCCTCCGTGGTGTAGTGGTTTGAGCGTCCACCTGGAGAGCGGAAGGTCACGGGTTCGATCCCCGACCGTGTCATACCAAAAGAGGTTAAAATATGGTACTTGTTGGTCCCTGCCTGGCACTCGGCATTAATGGATAAAGCAAGGACTGATCGGCTCGGAGTCAGTATGATGTGTCTGAGTGGGGTATTCATGCTTCACTGTGGTGTGGTATCTCAGTGGGCTAGTACTATAAAACCAGCTTCAGTCTGGGCTAGTACAAGCAACCGCATATACACACGCATGCACGTCGTCATATGAGCGAAATATTCTCAAGCACGACGTTAAACCCAATTCCACCACCACCACCACCACCACAGTTAATGACATCAATATTGATATACATTCTGGCTTGTGGGATCAAAGGTTTTCACTAGGAGGTCAAGGCTGTAGATGAACATGCTTTTAATCCACAGTATGATTTCACATTCTATAAAGTAATATAATGTAACCTTCAGTCATATTCACTCAACTGGAAGGCATATAACTTTCTAAATTTATATTTTATTTTATCACAGTTTCATACCATGTCGGGGGGGATTATGTCCCCAGAAGCCAAGGCTGACAATGTCTATCACTGGATTGTCTTGTCCAAATTTAACTGTTTACATAAATTTGTCATGGTTACAGACTATCTATAATCAATGGAAATATAGCTGCGAGCAGCGATGTAGGGCTCCTTGGGTTTACTTCTTTGGAGCCTTTTGCATCTCTCACATATCTCATGAATGTAGTTATGGTATTAGTTAATATGAATCATATCACTGCTAGTCAAATGCTCTTCGACTGGAAGTACTGGGAGGTCATTAAGTTTCGGTAAACTCATCACAAAAACTATTTTCGTACATTAAATAATATCACTTAGGTATCATGAATATCAAAACAGAAGAACCCTTTGTTCAAACAGTCAGAGAAACAGAAAAATATGTGGCCTGAACTAAATAATTTGAAAAGTTCACTGTGACTGACATTATATGAATGTAAATGTACGTCACATGTAGCTGACAAGTCATGATTCACATTTAACGGTCAGTCAACACAACTCATGTGTCATTTTACCGAAAGAATGACATTTTCATACTCTTTATCATGGTGCATTGCCTACTGATAGAGGTACCTGGCGAGTTTAGTCGCGGATTTTTCTGCACTGTTGGTAGACACCATTTCCATCTAAATATCAACAGCAACCAAATAGACATGTCGACACGAAGCACTCGTGGTTCTGTATTTCTGTAGCGTTTATCAATATCCATAACGCTGTTCCTCTCACGCTGACACAAGTGAACATGTGGTTTTACAGCAACTAAGGTACTCCAGTAGGGTATTCTCGGACGTGGACATCCTAAGTCGTGGTAAAAACAAAGTCAAGAAAAATGTGTCCACTTTGGGTTACTTAGCTAATTAACCCTAGATAATAGACAAAACAAAATAAAAATAAAGAAAAGAAAATAAAGAACAAGATACCAAGTGCATTTTATGTTTATACGTTATTACTTGAATTCAGTAAAGCGGTTAGTTTCAGTTATATAATTCTGTACGGATTTTATAAGATTTTCATTGTCTAAAGGAGATAAATCGTCATTGCCGTAACAGTATTTGCATTCTTACATAGCTTTCGCACAACACACTTCTCTCGTCATTGTCAATTGAAATTGACATCGTCTCCCATATCTGCACGTGGACCATGCTTTGCAGTAGTAGTCTCTCTATAGGAGATATCGTCGTTGCGCTTTCCTTCAGACTGTCGCATGCTTTGCACGGGTAATCCGCCGTGCTGCAAATGTCGATGAAACTTATGACACATTCGGCAATGTATCCCTGGGCCGTCGGTGATATAAAGAAGTCCCTATTTTATTAAATCTGTCCAAACTTTGGGGTTTTGAGTGTAAGTATTATTTATGATGACTGGTACGTTCTTGGAAGCCTTTTTGCGTGATGCTTCGCGTGTTCTGCCTGGAGTTGTGGGTCAGTTTGTTTGGCACTCTTTTTCTTTCATTTGGGGCACGTCTCAAATAGCATTTTTCCTTTTACCTCCCATGTTGAACAGATGTTTTGATCGCCGTAGCGCTTTGCACATTTATGGCTAACAAGAAAATGTTCAAAGTTTGAAAAATGCCTACCCCACAAAATTCTGCACATTTCCGATAAACATCTTCAATCCAGTGATCACGTGACTTTGACATAGGACCAAGAACAGAAAATGTTCCACAACCAAAGGCCACTTCAGAACAAGCGTTTAAAGTGTTGTATGTGCTAAGTTTGGTTTGGCACAAAATGGCAAAGAAGCCTGTGAAAGTTTTTGAAGACAACTTTTGCCCAGAAGTAGCGTCCAATATGGCGCCATCAAATACACATAGCCACATTTGACGATGCTACTGTGTAGGAAGGTGCATAGACACAAAGTATGCAAAGTTTGAAAGCCGTAGCTCTTGTAGTTTCAATGCAGCACATTTTGGGAGGAAAGTAGTCAGCATTTTGCTGAAAAACATCACCAAAAACTTCAATCATACATAGCGCCAAACGGTGCATTTTAGCGACTTGGAGCCTTACAGGCGAAATTGTAGGCATTTTGATTGCGCATCTGCTCAAGAACTTTGGCACACATTGGAGCATTAGTTTTGGAGATATTTGCATTTGCATTTGAAATTTTTGGAATTATCTGCCCTTTGCTATTGGGCCTACAGCCTAGAGATTTTAAAGCGCGATATGTACACCTCGGTGGGCATCTGGGTGATTTTTCTCAAGGCATTCTGTCCAGCGGTGCTCTCTGTAGCTCTGGTACAAAATATGGCGGAAGAATAAATAATAATAATAATAAAAACACGAACAGTAGTATAGGGAATGGGGGTTCTGTGACAGGCCGATTAAGAGCGTCATTATATATCTATTCCGCTTCCAGCCCCCAGTATAAATTAACGATTTCGAGCAGAGACACCATTCGATGCACATCCCAGACCCTTATAGGAGCCTTAACATCTGTAGGGTACCATGAGTTTCGGCAACCCCGGGCGGGAACGAGGACGGCGCCAGCCACCAGTTCCCCAATGGGGATTAAGAGCGTCATTATATACCAATTCCGCTCGAAAGCAGAGACATTCGATGCACTCAGTGGTTTATGAGCCGCAGTGCGTGACAGAAAGTCGTGATTGCCGGGCGGCGATCCACCGCTTGGTGTCCATGGGCGACAGCGACGTCTTGTTGAGGGTGATGCCGTAGATGTTGTGTTTGTCGCTTCAACGCCGTTCATTCGGTGTTTGAACGCCTTATTCTTGAACAGAGCTTGTTTGAAGAGGACGCGCTTGATGTGTTGTTTCACCACGCATTTCTGACCCCTTTGCCTTTCTCGGATCTCACCCTTTGTCAGCTTTCAAGATGGAGTACATCTTAGGCCTCAAGCCGACATATTCGCAATGGGTGTGCCCGCCAAGATTCGTCCTTCATCTTGCCAAGGACCTTTTGTTGATCGTGTTGTGTAGGGCATGGTCCTTGGGGTAATCGCTGGTGTCGTACAGGTGTATGTGTTTTGCCATGTCCTTGTACACGTCCTCGGTGTGTATATCTAGCAACAAGGAATCTGTGTCCGTGTACAGCAGCTCGCATCGATCACCGTATTGCTTCTTGAGCCGGTTGTAGTAGAAATCATACATGAGATGTTTGGACAGGTCGAGAATGCTCATCCCGACGTAGACGGGTCGGTTGAGCTTGATGTGACTTTTGTTCATGTGCAGCGCTGCCAAGTCGTTATCGAATAGCTTGCTTGCGAGTTTGACCGTCACCCGTTTTCTCAGGTTCTCCATCGTCTTACCAAACACCGAGTTGTTCATGAGCTTATACAAGTTCTTCTCGAAGTCACTGGTGGCCAGCTTTCGCAGGTCCGTGTTCATTCTGATGTAGGGCTCCATCCAAGGACTTTGGTCAAACTTCAGCACCCTATGAATTTTGGTCAGTTTCATACCCAACGATAGGTACAGCTGCAGGTTGCGATAGTGCACGACGTACTTGGTCTTGTTCATCAAGTTCGGGACAAGTTTTTCCACCCGAGCCAGGGTGTTCTCACCCAACAAGTCCCGCTGATAGTCGGACATCCAGTCTCGCAGACCATCAACCGCTTCGGGGCCAGCGGGTAGCTGTTGTGAGCAGCGTGCAATGCCTCAGGATACTCAGATCCACTTCGAGGATGTAACCCTTCCCGAATCCGCGCGATGCTCGTGGATATCGATCTCATCGTCCAACCACTCAAACCCACCAGTAGGCAGAGACTGACTCATAGCCCAACCGCATAGGTTGTTGGCCGAGGTAGAGGAGATGATTGGTGGGCTTGCTAGAGTCGTAGCCTTCCATCGCACTTTATTGTTGGCTCTTATGCGTACCGCTTGGCAGCCATGGAGATCCCACCTCGCAATCCTTCTTCGATGAACAGGTGCATGTCGTAATCCGTGAGCAATTCCAGCTTAACTCTGGTTTTCTTCAGCAGCGCATCCCACGATAGACCGGGCTGGTGTAGTACCATGCAGGGTCGAAGTTGATACTGTTTCAAACACGCCCTCCTAAACGCCTTCGAACACATCGCTAGCAGGAGCACGTCCGCTTCAAGTACAGATCGTGGTAGTCACCCATATTCTTACATCCCAGTTTCTCCCACACGCCGCTGCCGCGTGGTCGTAATCGTCCTGGGAGATATGGGATTCGGTCAGGCTGCTGTAAAATCGACCGATGGGAGGTAATCGGTCTCATCAAACTTAGACCAATCATCCATGTACTGTGATGGGAATATTTCCACTCCTGAGGATTGTATAATTCCAGTGCCGACACGCCGTTTATTCATTCCGTTACCGATTTGGCAGCATAATCTGGAGCGTTCATTTCATTATTGCATATACGCAGCTTGTTGTTCAATCCAGACCGCTTGTAAGAACTTGTCGGGCAGCATCTACCGGAGGGAAGGTTCCGCCAACTGCCGTTTGAATTATCGCCAGTACAAGAAATCTATGTCCCAACATGCGCAACAAATATCTCATTAATACCGAACATGCAGAAGATACGTAGACCATCGCTATCAGAGAGACGAGAAAAGCCGAAAGAGGCGGCGTTAGTCCGCGACCGAAGAAGGCATATGCTCTGGCTCCGCAGTTAAAGATGACGCTTCAAATAATTATTGGCAGCCAACGCCCATCTACCAACGCCAATCAATAAGTTACGGCCGGTTTCATCGACTACAAGAGATTTTCGCGTATTGACCCGTTTACCGAAACAGTTTCCGGAGAGCTGTGAGAGCTCGTTTTCGTTGCGAAGTCGCAATCGAGTCCGTTCCAGACAATACCGGTTATTCATCGCTGTATTGTCGAAACTCAACACGCTAACTAAACCCCATTAACAGCCAGAGCCTTCAATTTGGGGTTAGCGAGAACCGAAAGCAAATCGGTGACACTGGCAGACTGGCGTGGATCGTCTGAAATCGATTACGAAAATCCTCCATCCGACGCGTAAAGTCGGGAAGCCGTATCGCGATAGAGTTTCGCCTGTTGTTCAATAACCGAAGAAATACAAACGATTAAACAAACTTCCACAGACGGTAACCATACAGCACTCAGCAAAACGGTGGAAAATCGAACAGTCGAATGCCAAGTTTCCGCAGACGTCATCAGGGTATCTTCGCAGTTAAACAGCCCGACGGTGAATCGCATTGCCCCGCTGAAGAGCAGACTATTCACGTTATCGGGGAGAAAGCCAGAATCGGCCGCAGCAGCATTTGCCGAGCATCGTCCAATGGCAGATATCTTCCAGCTGCCAGATACGTGCGGAGTTAGTCAATAATGCCGTTACAGCCAGCCGACAAAACGACACCAAGTAGCAGACAGCCAATAATTCAGTCGGAAGTTATCCGGCTTGCCTTCGTAAAGACAGTAGTAGGGAATGGAGAACGCCACCGTAGCACGAAAGGCTCTTCCTCAGTTCAACCGCAGAGTAAACAGAGACGGGTAAAGAAGTATTCCGGATCTGTTCAGTCGAGGAAAACTTATCGCAAAGAAATGAAGAAGCTAAAAAGCGACCACGCGGTTGAACGGAGCAGTTAGTAGTTATGTCATTCTGGTAAGGCAGAAAGACAGCACGTTGGGTACGCACGGGAGCTTCCACCGGAGAAGAAGGGTCGGGAGCAGAATACGTTTATCGAAGAAGTCAAGAAACAGGTAGAAACAGCCCTTACAAACGAAAATAAAGACGCCGTACGACGAAATGTCGAACAAATCAGAAGCGACAGAAATACCGTTTAAGCAAACATTGAGCGCAAGCCGGAAGAATCACTTTGCGGAAGACACCACGGCCACGACGGAAAACGCAGTTGATACTGCAGGCTGAATAAACGAAGAAGGCTCTTCCGCAATGTCCGCTGTAGTCCACCGGTATCCTTCCAGAAAGAGGGAAGCGACCATTATCTCCGGAAATTATCGCATATTCCCAGACTTCCAGAAAGTTATCTTTCAGCAGAAACCCAGAGCACCGGCAATTACCTGCCAGACTAAAAATGCAATCATTGTAGACCGGAATAGCCTTCACTTCAAAGGCAACCAAACTTTCAGATGTACGCAGGCCTGAAATATGTGCCTGTCGCCGCAGTAAACATTCGAAGCAAGAATTGTATTGTATTCGCCGCCAGCAAACTCACGAACAGCCAACATGGGCCATTTCTGTGAGTAAGCGAAACAGAAAACTTTGGTGGAAATGCCAGCTTCCGTAGTAGAAGATAACAATTGTCAAAAAAATGAAAGAAGGGACCGCGCGTTGCAGTTTGTGCCCGTCACCAATGGAATACCGCTGCATTCAACTATTACCTTCGCTGCTTATTTGCAAATCATTGCATGTCAGCGGCCTGGCATGCTGTTGTTCATTGCCTTCATTTGCTGCCCACAGAAATAGTCTACAGTTCCTTCTTCAGTATGTAGCCTTGGGCTTGTCGGTTCTTCTAACGGGAAGAGGCCTCTCGCCATAAGGGCATGTCGAGATGTAATATTGCGCACAGTATGTTCTCGGTCAAGCACAATATTTTGCCTTCGAAAGGGCCTTGTTGCCATCGCCCGCGAACGGGTGCGTTGTAGCCTGCAGCCCGTGGGCGCATCTTCCGTTACGGCTTAGTAGTTCACTCCGCCGTTTGGGCATCTGCCGCACCTCTGGACTGGTGACGTCTTCTTCTGCCTCTTCCCATCGCTTTTCATTTCCTTCTTCGTCGCCCTTTGTTCAGTTAACGGTTGAAGATGTTTGACCGGCACCTCTGCTAAGCATTGCTTGGCAAAACAAGCAAAATTCTAGGTTCTGTCTAGTGTGCCCCAGTTTGTCTAGTCTGCACCTAGTGTGCCCCAGTTTGCCTAGTCTGCACCTAGTGTGCCCTAGTTTCCCATATAGACAATTTTTTGCGACTGTAGATATATAGTACAACCAAATGCCTCCAAAAAGACAACTATCGCAAGACCAAGTGGAGGAGATTCGCAAGTTGCGTGGAAAAGTCCCAGCACAAGAAACGAGACAACGATTCGGCATCGGCTCCAATCGACTACGCAAAATATGGAACACGGCCCCGGAACCATCTAGCGACACCACTGGAGAGGAAGCATTGCCCCCCAGCACAGACGCATTGCCTGCGGCTATCTTACCCACTAGCCAGACGTCTGCCGGCATCGTATTGCCTGCGGCCATCTTGCCCCCCAGCGAGAGCGTACTGCCTGCTGCAGAGCCGACTGTGCCCACCATCCAGGACTTCTACGACCGCTTGGGGAGGCTAGAGGCTCGTGTGGAGCAAACTGTGGCGATGTCGGCTCGTGTGGAGCAAACCACGAATACGTTGCCGGCTCGTGTGGAGCAAACCACGAATTTGTTGGTCGACATCTTGTCGATGCTGGACAAGGACGACGAGGAAGAGGAAATAGAAAGCGTCGAGGAGGAGCAAGAAGAGACCCGTCTGGATATCCAGAAGGTGCGGCAGATGCTAGAAACAGCCCAAAGGTGGACCTACCTTTTCGCTAGCCGCTGTTTTTCTCTGGAAGGTCGCCCACAAGACCTGGAAACACAGCACACCACCACCACCGGTCCACAAGCAGGCCCACGAGACGACAACAGCAACACCAAAACATAGGGACCCCTTCCAAATGAACTAGAAAAAAAATAAAATATTGTGCCCAATTCGAAGTATATACTGTGCTGTGTATACATCTCGAGCATGCATATTGTATATAGCAGAGGAAATACACCTCACTTCCCATTCGAGGAATTCGACAAAGCAGAGGCTGCATACTGGAAAGAGGACCCTATGGAGTATTCTTCTGTGGACGAAAAACTACGAGAAATGGCTGGGGAAGGCCCAATAGACCAACCAGCTCGTATACTAGGCCACTTTGGCAAACATACAGCAAAACAGTTTGCAAATCGTAGCAGAATGTATATCGTTGGGTACGCGAGAGGTATTCTATTCTGTATCCCTGGTGGGACTATTTGTTTCTAGCTGTATACTACAGACACCAGTCTATCTTTGTTTTTTTGTGGTGTTGTCTTTTCCTGACCTACTCTACAGAGAAGCAAGCTGTCTCCTTTCCGCAGGGCTTCTACTCCACCAAGTTTTTCTATTTCCTTCTCTAGAAAGCATCCATATGTTGGTATTTCTGATGTCTGTGGTGGGTTCCCATCTTCCCCACTGGCAGCAGATACAATACAATTCTTGCTTTCCCTCGAATGTTGCAGCGCAAACTTTCTGCACATGTATTTTCCAGGCTCGACATCTAGAAGTTTGGTTGTATCCTTTGGAAGTGGGCTATTGCAGTCTCTACCACAATGGTTTGCATTTTTTCGTCTAGCAGGTCATTGTAGTCTTGCTCTATCTCTTCGGTTTCTATAGAAGATAGCTTCTAGGATCTGGGGCAACTACTACGGCAATAGGATTCCAGAATATGGTCCTTCCATCTTTCTGGAAAGTTCTGGTGGGTTCTATGCGGATGTGCAGGCCAACAGGGTATTCTTCGTTGCTGGCCAAGCTCTTGGTATCCAACACGCTTTCCGTCCGTATTTGTCCGTAGTGGTCTCCACAAAGTCGTGGTTCTCTTCCAGCACACGCCCAATCTTTTGTTTGCCCAAACCACAATTGGTATTTCTACGCCTTTTGCAACAAGACTACTCTGCTGGATGTTTGTCCTTCTGGTTGTTTGCGTATCCTAGAATGGACCATGTAGTATTTGGTAACGCCTGCTATTTTTCCGCTTGTGTATTTCAGTAGAGCTGTTTCTACCTCTTTGCGAGCTTCTTCCGATCGCTTTGTGTATTCCTTTTCTCCCGCATCATTTCTCCGAGTCGCCCCAGTTCTTTTTCTCACGCTGCTCTTGTTCTATCTGCCGTGGCTGTCTTTCTACCTTCTAGGATAGCCCATGCTTCTCTTCTCCATTCTTCCACGCGTGCTGCTTCTTGTATTTCTTGCAATCGTTTTCCTCGACCCCTAGTAGATCCAGAATATACTTCTCTGTCTTTGCAATCTCTGGTACTTCCTGCAGTTGGAATTTGAAGAAGCCTTCCTATGGTGCTACATTTGGCTGTTCTCCATTCCCACTCTACTGTCTTGCAAGAAGGCAATAGAATACTTGATCTGCTCCATTTGGGTGTAGCTGGGTTGGTCTTCTACCGCAGACAGTATCGTTTTGGCATCGGGATCCTTTGTATAGCAACGTAGTGGCCCTAGCTCCACACCAGTATCTGTAGCGGAGAGTATATCTACCCGAAATATTGGACATGCTCGAAACCAAAATCTGCTGCAGCCCATTCTATGGCTTTCTCCCACGTAGCATCGTCGCCTGCTCTTGTAGGGGCAATACGGACCCCAGAAATTCTACCCGCCTCCGAATGTGCATACCAAACTACTTAAGATGGTGCCCTGTGGACGATCTGCCAGAACGAGACACAGCGTCTAGACATTTCGATAGGTTTTTCCATTGTTTTGCTGGGGTTGTACTACGAACAAGTTGGTGTCTGTAGGAGATACCATCTGTAGAGTTTGTTCTACCAAATCGCTTGCTATTTCTTCCGAAAGTTGTGTGGGTGTGCGTAGAGCTTAAACTTCTATGCGAAAGTACAACCACGAAGCTTGCACGTCTGGATGCAGGAAAGTTTTCCGCAAATGTTGATTTGGGCAATCCACATAGTCTGCCAGATGTCCTCCGATTTGCTCCGGACTTCTCCTGCTTCGAAATTGGAAACAACCTTGTTGTAGAGTTTCGCTCGCATTGTATAGCCATTCCAGGTTTCGACCCAAGTACAGACGTGGGCCCCAACACTACCCGTGATTGTCTAGGAATTGTTGGACTGTTCGACTGCATAGCAGAAGCCAAGTCTCCTTTTGCTCTCGGAAACCATGTTTCTTCCAAAGGTATTCCACCAGTCGCTTGCGGTCCAGTACACCAGAAAAATCTCTTGTATAGTCGATAGAATACAGCCCATAGCCGTGCTAGTAGTTGGCGCTCTAGTTTTGGAATCGACGTTTGTAGCTTGCCAATGGGTATTTCGGAAACGCCTATCTTTGCTACGAATAGAGCATATGCCTTCTCCCGGATATAGTTCTTGCCACTTTTCTTTCGCTTTCTTCTCGGCTCTCTCTCTATTCTAGCCGATGGTGCTCCGTGATTGCCCCACAGTTGTCTTCTCGTATTCCTATTGTGTGTAGGATATTTGTTTGCACATGTTTGAGTTTGCCAAAGACTCTTGTACCGCGATGGAGATTCTGGAAACGATGAGTTGTGCGGAACCTTCCCTTCCAGTCGCAGCACGATACCTTGTACTACTTGAGGGATGGGCCAGGCAGACAGGAATTATTGATTCCAGACAACGTGTCACGTGATGCGTGGGTGCGCATGATCTACCCGTTAAACTGACCTACTTCAGCTAAGTCCGCGGTAGCTCAGTCGGTTAAGTGGTGCGGCCCATTATGTATAGTCTGCGCAAGCTGTGTATGTGGGTTCGTATCCCGCCGTTGTCTCTGCAACTTTGTGTGATGTGAGAGAAAGGCAGCCGGCACAATTCCCCTTGGGAGGAAGCGCAATACATTTCTTTGGGAATTGTGGCTGCCGGGGACATTTTGTTTGAAATCCCCGACTAAAGTCTTATTTTATGAAATAAAGCTCTGTAGTAGATGGTAATGGTAAGGGTCCAACTAAGGCTTTATCTATTAAATGAAGCCTTAGATTACCCTGGTCCAGGACTGTCATCCTGTCTACTACTTCAAAGAGACTGTAAAATAACTAGAGTATCACAGATGGTGTCTGAAACTAGCACGGAAATTTAAAACTATTTTATTTACGAAGACAATACAATATAAAAACGTTCCATAAGTAGACAATTGTAGGTAGATCGCCACACTAGGGACCATGGGGACGTACAGTGCTTGGACTAATATAAATGACAATACAACACAAAACAAAATCTTGGCACAACTCTTGCGTGTTCGGATGTACACAATGAAATATTGCACTAAATATTAAACTAAAATTTTCATGACTACCAAATATTGAAAATGACTCTCAAAAATAAATACTGTGAGTCGCCATGACTCCCATTTTTCAAAGTAAAACCTTGCCTATGTTTCAGCTCCACGATCCGGCCTGGCAGCCAAACACTTCATTGATGTAGGAGGTGAGATCTTTTGATTTTTCTACTTTCTTTCTTTCTCCTCCCTCCATTTCCCTCCAGTTTGTTAAAGCATGTTAACAGGTTCCTCAAAATATTTCAGTAGCACTATATAGGTCATAGAAAGCCATATATGTTCTATAGCGGTTTTATTATTTCAATGATTAACTGTCAACAGCTTCTACATATGATATACATGTGTATATAGTCTGGCCTTAAAGCGACAATATACACAGAAAATGAGCCTGTTCCTATTGCAAAGGTCGGTGCTCGTGATGTTGATCACTGGATTGTCTGGACCAGACTCGAAACCACTCAAAGAGGCAACAGCTCTACACAAGCCACAGTAGAGACATCTGCCCCCTCAATTAATCAATAAACAGCTTGAAATTAACTGCAGTCCATTTCAGCACTAGCCAGTGTTTGAAAACAGGACTAAATGTTGAAATACATGGTCAGTTTTAATTACTGGATGGCTGTACAAGTTTTAAGAAAAAGGCAAAAATCTGACAAATCATCCAATCACAGCTGCCAAATTATTCAGTCTGCACTAAAGGTTCCCTACAAATGATTCTTGTTTAACTACGGATTCTCAGGGTTGGAAATAACCCATTGCCCGACGTCTGAGTCCAGTGTTTTTTTCTGTCGGGCAAGCACATTTGTATATCACGCTGTACCGTGTCCAGTTGACATTCCAATGTTAATTATGTTGTTTATTTAAAAAATCACCAAGAAGATCGGCCGGTATAGCAGGAAAATTATCAGGGCAAGTGATTTTACATGTGCCCTGTACAGGAGTACACTAGCAATTTAAAAGTTATTTCTACCCCTGATTCTGATACAAAGTGTTATATTTGGTTGCGTTGTATGTTTCAGCTGGTGTTATAGACCAGGACTACAGAGGTAATGTTGGTGTTGTCATGTTCAACTTTGGCAAACAAGATTTCAAAGGTGAGACAAATTTCTAATATAGACCTATTAAACTCCAGCAGAGCTACAGATAACTTTTGGGGTCATTGAGTTATGTACTCACTCGTGTTCATCTCAATTGGGTATCCTAATTTTTCTTTGAGTAACCAAATAAATTGTACTCAGCTCACTTAAACTCAATTGGGTTTTTTGCCATTTTCCATTAAATTTGAAAATATAGTGAAGTTTAAAAGTTATTTTTTGTTATTTATATTTGATCTGTAAAATGAGAAACGATAAGAAAGACTGCAAGTTGTCAAGTTCATGTCCTAAAATAGAACCTCTCACTATACCTCAGTTATTTTATCTATCCACCGGTACACAAGCTAAGATTTGACATCTTTGTGTGTACGCATGTAAGATAACATTTATTGAGTATTTACAAAAATTCAAGCGTACTTGTACGCAATAGACTGAATAGAAAATGAGTTTTCACATAAATATTTGCGTAATTTACGCAGATACGCAGCTTATCTGTACCTCTGACTCCAGGTTAGAATTGTCGTCAGCAACCCATGCTTGTAAAGGGTGACTAATAGGATCGGGTGGTTGACATTGTATCTAAATTATGTGGATCGATGCTCATACTGTTGATCACTGGATTGTCTGGTCAGACTTTATTGACTTCCGGTTACCTGTCCATGCATGTAGGACACTGAAAAAAATCGCTCTCCTAAATCCGCCAAAATCTAACTAAAATGTCGACAAATAAAGGCCGAAATAGACACCAGAAAGACACAGAAAGCCAATCAACCTCATCCGGATTATTAGATGAATATATTACAAGGTCCAAGGCTGCGGCGACTGAAAACTTCAACGATCCTAAAACAACAACGAAATCAGGGGACGCCGCCATTACAGTTGAAACTTTCAACGATATGAAAGCTTACATGGACCAGTGTCTGAAGAAGTATAGCAGTGACATTTCGGCCAAGATTGACCACATCAGTACGGACATTACAGAACTACGTGCCTCTCTAGACGAGACTCTAAAAACAGTCGAATACAACGCACAGGAAATAAACAACAACAAGGCCGACATACACAAACTGAGACAGGACTTCACAGATTACCGGACCGAAATGGAGCGAAGATTTCAACAGCAGGAGCTATATCAGCGGAAATCCAATTTACTTATCTACGGTATTCCAGACGACAAGGACCCGGAGACTGCTACACGTGAGTTGTTTACACAACTAGGGCTACCCCGTGCACGAGAGATGATGTTTGTCAACATCCACCGTCTACCCCGA
Organism: Haliotis rubra; assembly: GCF_003918875.1. NCBI lineage: Eukaryota > Metazoa > Mollusca > Gastropoda > Lepetellida > Haliotidae > Haliotis > Haliotis rubra. The sequence goes on along the minus strand of NW_025767396.1, from coordinate 30,389 downwards.
CTTGGTAATTGGGAACGCACTAAGGACTCCCCTAACCTATAGTGGTGAAGTTCGTGCAAATGCAAGACCGAAATGATGTACATCAAGCTTCTGTCAAGAATTGGAAGATTATGCGGGAGCAGAGAATATCCATCCGGACCGACCTCCCGGTCATGCTGAAGAAGAGGCGCTCGCATCTTGCTGCGAAGGGATATGAGCTTCGACAGCAACACCAAGTTCAAACAAGGATCCTCGAGAAAGGAGTGGACATCACCCTACAATATCGACGAGATATGTTTTCCACTTGGAAAGATATCGGACTGGATGACTCTATGAAGATCTAGTGGCCTACACCCCTTGATTGAAGGAAATACAACGGCCCTCTTGCGATCTTGTGATCGTTTTCATTTGCACGTGCATCTGTTTACAAGCAATAACCCCGTGATTATCACGTGACTTATGCTTGCGTCACTAATTTGCTGTGCTTCAACACTTCGGATGTTTCTCCTTTTCTGTGGACTTGTAAAGTCAAAAATATGGCAGAAAGGTACGTTGATGTAAACAAAGCAATTTCCAAACATAATCTTGTCTCTGTTAGGAAAATAATATATATTGTTATATCATACTATTCTTTTCCTTTTATTCTAAAAATTGTCATATGTTGAGTGCAACTCTCAAATCACCAGGTATTTCGAGAAATGTTCCATTTTCGATCACTACTATGACATGTGTACGTTCGGCACCCTATTTTTGGATTGCTTTATATATGCCAACAAAGCTATTGTCCGCTTGATTATATCACCCCGTGGCTATCACGTGACTTGTGCACCCGTGACTTTAGCAATACGGACTTTTTCTTTCTCCTATCCATGGATATGTATTGATCATAAACACGATAGAAAGATACGTTGAGGTAAACAAATTTATTTATAATCATAGACTATCCTCTATAAGGAGAATATTAATGTTTTGATTTTTAAAACTTGTCATATGCAGGTCTTTAAAATGCTTTCATTCCCACGTGTAAATGTTTACAAACAATGACCCTTGACCATCACGTGACTTGAGCATGCGCCACTGTGTTGCTGCGCTTCAACACTTTGGATGTTTCTTCTTCTCTGTGGACTTGTACAGTCAATAACAGAAAGGTACGCTGAGGTAAATATATCTATTTATAAGCATAGACTAGCCTCTGTTAGGAGAATATTAATGTTTTGATTTTAAAATTTGTCATGTGTAGATGTTGTAAAAGTTTTCATTCCCACGTGTACCTGTTTACATACAATGACCCCGTGACCATCACGTGACTTGTGCATACTACACTATGCTGCTGTGCTTCAAAACTATGGGTTTTTTATTTGTTGTTGGTATATGTTAACATATGTATTGATTTAAGTTAACAAGGTTATTGTCTATTCGATTACATGACCCCGTGACTATTATGTGACTTGACCATGCGTCACTGTGTTACTGTGCTTCAGCGGTTGGTATGTTTCTTCCCTTCTGTGGACCTGTACAGTCAAAAACATAACAGAAAGGTACGTTGAGGTAAACAAAGGAATTTCCAAACATAATCTAATCTCTGTTAGGAAAATATTATTCTTTTGATTTTTTAAATCCGTCATATGCTTTCTGTATAGATAGAAAGTTACGGTGAGGTAATCAAAGTTATCTTCTAACATAGTTTCGATTAGGAAAACAGTATTACCTTGACTTCTGTCATATGTAGAGTTAAAACTCACAAATCTTAAGGTATTTCAATAATTATTTTGTTTTCAATCACTAAGCTCACATGCTTCAGTACATTATTATTCTATTCTATAAGCTATATCCAATCATAACTTCTGTTAAGAGAATACTATAGTTCTGACTTTTGTGCTGTGTAAAATTAAAGCTCCAAAATCTCACCCGTACATATTTGGTACTTCAGTATTGCACTTGATTATATGTCGACAAATAATTTTTCAGTTGATTATATCTTCCGGTGGATGGAAGTGGAAACCTTCTTTGTTTTGCATCTATGTTCATTGTTTTACGTTTAAAAAACATAAACACCATTTCTAATGTAAATAATGCCATTAAGGACAGCAACTGCAATAATTACAACTACAAAGGACCTACAATGGACCTGGATAGGATAAAAATAGTATCAGCTAATTGCAGAGGGTTAGCAGAAAGAAATAAAAGGCAAGAGGCTATGAGAATATGGAAAAGAAAGAAATACTCAATTATCTGCCTCCAAGATATACGTATTTCAGAAAAAGATAGAGATATTATGAAAAATGAATGGGGGTTAAACTGTATTATTGCCCCATTTAAAACTAACTCAAGAGGTGTAGCAATTCTGTTTAATAACAACATTGAAATCAAGGTTAATAAATCCCTTATTGATGAAAATGGCAATTTCATAATAACTGACATAACAATGGACGGACTGAATATTACCCTAACTAACCTATATGGCCCAAATAAGGATGAACCTAAATTCTATACTAAATTATTTGATGATATCATGGAATTTGAAAATGAATCACTTATTATATGCGGCGACTGGAATCTGGTGCTTAATCCTTCGGTGGATCTTGAAAACTACAAGAACATAAACAATCCCAATGCAAGAAATACTGTTCTGGAAAAGATTGAAGAATTAGATCTGTTAGACATTTGGAGAGAACAAAACAGTGGATGTAAGAAATTTACATGGTGGAAGAGAAACCCTAAGCAGCAAACAAGACTTGATTTTTTCCCTAGTCTCTCAGGACTTATTCAATATATCTTATGAAACTGATATTGTCCCAGGCTATAAGTCAGACCATTCCCCAATTATACTATCACTTTCAAATAAATTAAGTAATGAAAGAGGCCGTGGTTATTGGAATTTTAACACCTCACTCTTACACAACGAAGAATATATAAAATTGTCAAAAATATATTACGTGATACTCTACTCGAATAAGCCAAAAATATTGACAATGAAGACGAATCGAACAACTTTATGAAAGACGGAACGCAGGAATTGATAATATCTGAATCTTTATTTCTAGAAACTTTCTTAATGAATTTGAGAGGAAAAACAATTTCATTTTCTACATACATTAAGAAAAATAGAGAAAATAACAGAAAGGATCTTGAAGAATCAATACAAATTCTTGAAGAAAATATAAGAAGTGACTTTAACAATTTAAATGAAGAATATTTAGCAGAATTAGCTACTTTTGGAGCATATTAATGAGGAAGATGTAAGAAGAACTCAATTTCTAAAGGGGCGGTGAGGTAGCCTAGTGGTTAAAGCGTTGGCTCGTCACGCCGAAGACCCGGGTTATATTCCCCACATGGGCACAATGTGTTAAGCCCATTTCTGGTGTCCCTCGCCGTGATATTGCTGGAATATTGATAAAAGCGGCGTAAAACTAAACTCAGTCAGTCAGTCAGTCAATTTCTAAAAAGAACAAAATGGTTTGAAGAAGGAGAAAAACGCACCAGCTATTTTCGTCACCTGGAAAACAGAAATTTCACCAGTAAGCTTATAGGAAGTGTTATGAAAGATAATGGCGATCTGATAACTGATGGTAGCGGTATTTTAGACGAACTGAAACAATTTTACAGTAATTTGTATAGAGATATTCACCAACATGAGGATCAAAATGATATTGATTTAAGTTCTATTAACACTCCAAAGATAACTAAAAAGAATTTGAGGATTTGGAAAAAGAAATTAGCTTAGAAGAAATAAATAAGGCTGTTTTATCCATGAAGAATGATAAAAGCCCAGGAATTGATGGCTACCCCATTGAATTCTTGAAGTTCTTTTGGAAAGATTTAAGACCTTGGCTTTATAGATTTATAAAAGAAACCTTTACAAATAATGAATTAACTATTACAATGAACAGGGGAATTATTACTTGTTTACCTAAACCAAATAGAGACAGAAAATTCCTAAAGAACTGGCGACCTATTTCATTACTAAATTCCCTTTACAAAATAATAAGCACATGTATTGCAAACAGGTTTAAATCAATATTAGATACAATTGTACATGAAAATCAAACAGGCTTTATACCTGGGAGATGTATGAGTGAAAATATAAGACTTGTATATGATATTGTATTTGAAACAAGAAGGTTAAATGAACCTGGCCTATTATTACTAATAGATTTTGAAAAAGCCTTTGACACTATCCCCAAAACATTTATAATACAGGTAATAAAAGCGTTTGGGTTTGGGCCCAATATTATCAAATGGATTCAAATTCTAACCGGTAATAATACAGCAGCTCTGATACAAAACGGGCACATCTCCTCGTTTTCCCACCAGGAAAGAGGGTGTAGACAGGGAGATCCAGTCTCACCGTATTCATTTATCCTTGCCGTTGAAATATTAGGTATTATGATAAGGTCGAATCCTAATATAAAGGGTATAACACTTAATGATACAGAACAGAAACTCGGACAATGTGCGGACGATACACAGCTATTTCTAGATGGATCTGAAACAAGTCTCAGTGTTGCAATTGAAACACTGAATAAATTCTATCAAATGTCTGGACTCAAAATGAACTTAAACAAGACAAAAGCTATCTGGATAGGCTCAATGACAGGTAGTAATATAACTTTAGCCAATGACTCCTATCTTGACTGGCACAGTGGAGACTTTGAAATCTTAGGAATAACACTTAATGCTTCTCTTAAAGACCTTTGGGTAATTAACACCAGAAAACGCCTAGAGCATATTGATAGATTACTTGCTAGTTGGCGAAGAAGAAACTCTAATCGGGAAAATCACTGTTATCAAAACTCTAGCAATTTCTACCCTAGTACATATTTTCTCAGCACTTCCTAACCCGCCAAAAACATTCATCGATGAACTCAATAAAATAATCTATAGATTCATATGGAATAATAAAAATGATAAGATTAAAAGGTCTAATATCAGTAGAACTTACGAAGATGGAGGCCTCAGAATGATTGACATTGAACGTTTCATTAACCCTTCGAAATTATCATCACTGAAACGTCACTTACAGAAAACTTCAAATTTTAATAGCATTTTTCCCTTAAGTCAACTGTACTTTCTAGGTTCTAATGCTGTTGATTGCTTATCTGGCAAAGATAATCCCTATTGGAGAGATGTTTTATCTGCATGGAGAATATTTTATAAAAAAACACACCTTTGACAGCGATGACTTAGACCAAATCTTAGCTCAGCCACTCTGGTTAAACCATTTCTTTAAATCTTCATACATGATAAGAAATTGGTTTAAGTGCGGTATACATTATGTCAGCGATATTTGTAATGAAAATGGATTTCTCAGTTTTGAAGATGTAAAGCAGAGGTACAAAATAAGCGGGACCTTCTTAGACTATCATCATTTGTTAAATAACATTCCAATGAACTGGAGACAACTTGTAGGAAACAGAACTCTCTGCTTAAATCAATTAAACATTAATAGAGTTTACCTAGATATGATCTCAAATATTAATGGTTCAAGGATATTCTACGATAAATTGATTAAGAACAACGATACCCCTAAAGTACTAGAGTACTTCAGCAGGATATAATGTAGAGTAATGTATTCAGATATTACAGGAAATGCACAAATGATTGTAAGCTGTTAGATTTTCAGTACAGATTTATTTACAGAATACTCTATACAAAGAAAGAACTATTGAAGATGAAGCTAGTTGATAATGATACTTGTACTTTTTGCAAAAATTCCCCAGAAGACATATTGCATGTATATTTTTACTGTGATTTAGTTAAAACTTTTGGCGAAAAGTAGAACAATTTCTAAATGCCCACCTCCAATGTGATGTCACATTTACAAAATTCACTATCATGTTTGGAATGTTCTCAAACAATAAAATACTAAACCATATTATACTTCTTGCCAAAAGATTCATTTATGTTTCAAGTATAAAACAACAAGCACCTTCCCTTGAGGGATTTCTTAAGTTATTAAAAGATATATATATACAACTGAAAAATATATAGCTAGGAAAAACAATAGCTTAGATCCCTTTATAAGGAAATGGAAACATTTATATACCTTACTATGTGCTAAACATTAAAATCTACTTATAATATCAGCTGAGACCTCCAGACCCTACTCACTACAACCATACTATTCAACCTTACCCCTCCAATTTCATATTCCCTCCACAGAAACTTTAATGACATCTTATGTATCTATATAATTGTTGTAATCTCATGATGTTATATTTATATATATGTATACATGCGTGTATGTATGTGCATATGTATGTATATGTATATATGTATGTGTGCGCGTGTGTGTATATGTTTGCAATACTGTCTTTATTTGGAGGATAGGTGTCACAGTTTGGTAGCTGCAGGCACGGGCAACAACACGGGCAGCTGAATTCTGAATCCGTTGGAGTTGTGAAAGGAGCTGTTGAGGAGTGTTGTAATAGAGGGAGTTGCAGTAATCAAGTTTAGAGAGAACAAGGCTGGACGTTAGAAGCTGCGCGGTGTTGAAGTCTAAGAGGGTTCGGATCTTGCTAATATTGAAGATATGGTAGAAACATCCTTTGCTGAGTGATTTGATTTGATTTTCTAATGACATTGTTGATTGAAAGATGACACCAAGATTTTTTGCAGAGTCGGACTGCGTGATAACATCTTGTCCAATTTCAAGAGGTAAACTGTCATATAGAACCTTGCAAAACATCACTGAAGCTATATACATATATATTTGGTTGTTGTCCTCTTTGCCATATGTATTTTATGTGAGACTTGAAATGGAATAAAAAAACAAACAAAAAAACTATCGACGTGTAACTAAAAAAAAAAAAAAAAAAAGTGTATGCTCAGAGTATGAAGTCTGTGGTTGAATCCAATGTCATACCAACAGGTGTTAGAAGATTGCACGGGTTGTTTCTAGAGCTGTGACGATATATCGTATCGATAATTGTGATACTTTATCTGACGATAAATATATTGATACGTTTTTTCGTATCGTGATATGTATCATTGACCTTAAAATTGTTAATTTTCATTAGATATTGATAGTTATGTCAAAAAATGTTGCTATTAAAATATGATTTTTTAAAGAAAATAACTAAGGAAAGCATATCGTGATATGCATCGAATCGTATCATCCCAAGATATCGCGATACGTATCGTATCGTGAAATTTCAGTATCGTCACACCTCTAGTTGTTTCCCTGCCTTGGGTTCCGCGTTATAAAGGAAATATGTTAAACTTGTGTGTGGTATTACAGTCGACTAACACTACAAAATGATTTTTATGATAAATTGTTCAAATATTGATGAAATTTGTGTATTTTTACCCAGTATTTCAAAACACACACACAAAAAAACATTGCAATATTTCTCATGACCCATATCTAATCATAATTTTTAAGTAGTGCAAGGAAACAGCTTTTCAAAATTTAGTTTTTGCATCTCATTTTAACTAGACAAGTCAGGGCGACCAGCACCAAGTTAAACTTGACAGTAGAGCTGTGCCTGTGCAATACTACTGGTAAACCGGTATATGCCCAGATGCCCAGATAAGCTGCGATTGCGGATAAAATGCGCATAAAAAAGTTCGAATTACGCATTGAAAAATAATTGTAGTGTACCAATTACGCATTAGAAAATGTTAGATACGCAAAAGGTTTAAAACATGCGTGCAGAATATATTTCTAAAAATTGCGTGCATGGTGAAAGACATTGATTGCTATCATTCGTGTTGATTGACAGATTGTTTTTGGTTGCTCAGCAACTTACAAACAATGGTTACACATATCAGTGATATTTTGAGATGTTGTTTAACTTACAGACATTGTGAAAGTGCTAACATGGTCGACTTGATTGTAAATGAGTGATTTTTAATTAAATCATTTCCATAATATTTAAGTTGGTTTTGATTAGGTGTGCCATAATGCAATACATTCCTGCTTAGTAATCAAACTCAATGACATATAGTTAGGTGAGTGAAGTCCCTGAAATACCCACATATTTGAGAGTAACATTCATAATACCCACTCCCCAAAAATACAATGGGTACAGTACCCACATGAGCTCAATCTTATCTGGAGCTTGGTGTACCGGTACATTATCGTGCAATTTGAATATCGCGATATGGTTCACATTCTGCTGTATATTGGATCAGTAAGGCGACATGCACCTCAAGTTTCAAACAGACAGTCAGGGCGACATGCACCTAAAGTTTCAAACAGACAGTCAGCTAGAGTCATTGTACAGTATTTTGGGTCTTATTTGGACTGACAATAATGTCCTTGTTTTCAGTGAACAGTGGTGATCGTATTGCACAGCTCATCTGTGAGAGAATATACATTCCTGAACTGCAAGAATTAGAGGTATGTTCCGTACTTTATATTCTGTGACCTTTATTTTCAACCTCTAACCTACTTTCAAAAGATGTTGTAGTTCATTTGAAAATATGTGGCACCTGAAAAACTAAAACGGATGGAAATTAGTAAAAAGTTTAGTTAAAGGCACAATGAACAACAAGGAGAGTTCTATGGATATACACCTTCTTTAATATGATATGAGCAAAGTTTCGGTGTAGCTACTAACACCGTTATCAAGCAAATGATGTACAATACTAGATGCAAGGTATATTTATATACATAGTAAAGTTGAACAGTAAGTGATGATGTTTACACAATTAATGAGGTAGATTTACAAGGTGGTGGATGTTTACACAAGAGGCCAATAGTTACACAAACATAGTAAGCTGTGGGGGATTAAGGGAGGAAACCAGTGATATATGACAGACAGGAGAATAATAGGATTAAGATTGCTTGGTGATGAGTTGGTTGTAGGCAGTGGGGATGTAATATCCTTGGTCTCTGTTCATGGCCGGTTGGAGTCTCTTGATGTGAATGGCTTCTAGTAGCTTTCTGATCTTGTAGTGGGTGTGATTGCTGGTGAGTACATTGATGCTGTTCCTTAGGATGTTGTGGTCTGGGTGAGCTTGGGTGTGGTCAGAGATGGCGGATTTAGAGTCTTTCTTCTTCACAGAGGCTTGATGTTCTTTGATTCTTACAGGAAGGGGTCTTGAGGTTTTACGCCGATGTACGAGTCTCCACAGTCACACTTTATGTGGTAAACTGTGCCTGAGGGGTCTTCTTTAGTTGTGGGGGGCGGTCTGCCATTGGCTTTTAGGAGGTTCTGTATAGTAGTACCTCTCTGGAACACAACATCAATGTTGACTTGGTGTTTTAAGAGTCGGCTGGTCTAGTGGCTGGCTTAACCTATATAGGGCAAGCTTATTTTGAACGGAGCTGTTTGATGGCGTGGGGGCTTGTTTGTCGGGTTGAGGGTGGCGTTGATGGTGCGGTCTACAAGGCTGGCAGGCTAGTTGTTGTAGGTCTTAAAGACATGGCGCAGATGTTGAAGTTCAGCTTCGAGTTGTTGTGATGTGGAGCTGATGTTTTTGGCATGTCGGGTTAGTGTATAAATATACCTTGCATCTAGTATTGTACATCATTTGCTTGATAACGGTGTTAGTAGCTACACCGAAACGTCGCTCATATCATATTAAAGAAGGTGTATATCCATAGAACTTGTTGTTCATCACACCACCTTCTAAATGCCACTTAAACAAGTAAAGGCACAATGTCGCACATTTTCAACAATATTTTGGCCTATATCATATACATTGGGGCATATTCGCTAACCTGAGCTTCCTGTTGATGCAGTAAAAAAACAACTTATCCCTTCCAACTTGCCTGATATCGATAATTTAAACTTCGGGGTGAACAGCTTCCAAACAGACATCACTTGCCATGTACGGAATGAAAATGATTGCTTGAAAACTGTCACGCACAGTGTCTGCGTTTTGCGAACTGGTTTCAATCACAGGTGCGTAGGATATCAGGGGTGGAAATAACTTTAACATTGCTAGTGTACTCCGGTACAGTGGCACATGTACAATCACTTTCCCTGATACTTTTTCCCCTATACCGGTGGTTTTCTTGTTGATTTTTTAAAATAAACAACATAATGAACATTGGAAAGTCAACTGGACACCGGTACAGTGTGATATACAAATTTGCTTGCCCGACAGAAAAAAACACTTGACTCCAACGTCGAGCAATGGGTTATTTCCACCCCTGGATATTCCTAAGGCCTAAAAAAATAATCTTGTGGTTCCGTTTACCCGACCGACCCTAGAATTCTGGTGCCGACCCTATTTTTTTTAAGCGGTATGAATTAAATGAGATTTCAGGTTTGTTTTTTTGTACCGACGGATAGAGAAAGAAGTCGACATGATGGCCTAAACCTTTATTGCATAAACAATTATACATTGAATTATACTAGTTTGTACTTTACTTCTAAAGAAAAAGGAAAAAAATCTTACTTAGCTACCCTTAATTTTAAAGAGGTGTAATCGGAGCCACATTTTTTTTTTTTGGCCTAAAGAGTGCTCCAAGGGACATAACTATGGGGTTGAAATAATGTTTGTCCGACAAGGGCGCGAGTGTCAATTTAATGCAACTTTGCATTAATTCGTTCAAACGAATTTTGATATTGTAATCTAAATGTGTAAAAGAAAAAGTTGGAATAAATTATATGGTAGCTTCCCTGAGGGCTGATAGTTAGTATTATTGAGAGACATGCATTATGTATTTAAATGTGGTGTGACATTGTGCCTTTCAAACAATGCCTTTATGAATGCATAATGCCATTTAGAAAGTGGTCAATTGTAACAGGTTATATTTGGGATTACACTATCCCGTCTAACCTACTCAGCCACTCAGAAGAAGGTGGGTTCAACAGCTGACTTTGTGTGCTGGCAATTAGGTGCCTGACTGAGAGGGTCAGGTCGAATCCCGGATGGGGCTCAACCCCCCAAAAAGTTCTAGAATTTGTACTTTAATGGGAAAGTGTCATCCCAAATATAACATCTGTTACATAATGTTTTATGTCCTTGTGCTATCATACTAGGATACGTTCTATATATTTACAGAAGCTTGATGCAACTGAGCGAGGATCCGGCGGGTTTGGATCAACTGGCAAAAACTGATTGTCTTCCTTGTGTAATATAGATTATATGCAGTGGCACTGGATCCCAGAAAGTGTGGCACATGATGCTGCCAGATAAGGAAGTGCTGATCTGATTGAACAGTTTTTGGGAAGTAGTATGCATTCACACGTTGTGTTGCAACAGAGGAAGTCTGTCAAGAAGCTTCTATCGTTTCATATTTCGCATTTATTTTTCTAATCATCACCTTTAGGTGTATAATCATCACTTGCCACTTTGTCTTCCGATTTGGTGAGTTTTCTCGTGAAACTACCAAAACACTACCTGGCATTAAACATTGTTTCTTATTTCGTGAGTTATCTTTATTTTTGTTCGTCACACCGAGGACTCGGTGTAGCAGCCCAGAATAACCCCCCACCAGATTATACCCCAGGGTAAACTATGGGCTAGCCCAGTTTATACCCCAGGGGTATATTCTGGGACCAGGCCAAAGTATACCCCTCCAGCCCAGACTATACCCCTAAAAAATTATGTTGACAATTCACTCAATATGAGCGTGTGACTCAGGGCAATGGTCTTTGTGTCAATTAAAGGAATTTGTAGGTGCATTTTATTTACATTACCGCATAATACAAAATTTATGAAGCATTTGTTTAGTGCCTCTCTGCGATGTGATATTTTCGACTTTATGTAACCCAGCCATGCTGATATATCATCAAGGTTAGTAGTTAGTTATCTGCTTTATCTGCTTTAACTAAGGTATTTCGCGACGGGAATTACACTTATTAAGAAATGAGGTGGAACCAAAAATAGAAAATTTGAGAGAAAACTGATTTGAAAAGTTAAAAAAACATATATACATATTTATAACCATTTTAAGATGGTAAAAAGTGGAATTATTCTATTATTGTTTTGGGAGATTTGATGGTCTATGGAGATCATCAAGGTGTTTGTGGAATTATTTTATACCTACCTTCTTGTTTTGACACAAATTAGTTTGACTTTTAGAGAGAAAACATATAAGTTAAAAAAATTAAACAAAACATTTTGACAAGTGTTAAACCAATCAAATGTGAAATGAGAAAGATTAAACCACATGCTACAAACACATTACATTGTAATAGAAACTCAACAACATGAACAGATTAACTACGGGCACACTCTACTCATCAATCTAATTACGGCTGTACCATTTTGGAGGTGGGTGTTGTCTTAATTAATACCTACTCCACTGTCAAACAACTGGCTGTCTAACTAAGGGGAGATATCCGGTGTGAGAAGGGGCTGGTGATAGTGTGAGTAGGGGCTTTCACGAGATGGAGTGTGTGCAACAGATGCAGAAGTTATGTCAACAGCCAGTCTGTTAAAATGTGACATTTATATTTACAGTGCAGTTGGTCAGTCAATACAATGGCTGATGTACCCTGCCAGCTTCAGCTTGAAAACTCACACTGATTATGCTTTGTATCTGGAAAATGTATCGGACCATTTCAATGTTGTAACCAGTGTTTAATTGTGTGAGAAGTACAATACAATTATAGTAGTATCCTTAATCACTTGTTTTCTGTAGGGGGATAATCTGGGCTGGGGGGTATACTATGGCCTAGTTCAGAATATACCCCGGGGTATAAACTAGGCTAGCCCAGATTATACCTGGGGTATAGTCTGGGCTAGCCCAGTTTAACCCCGGGTATAGTCTGGGACAGCTATATGGCGGCGGTCTGTAAATAATCGAATCTGGACCAGACAATCCAGTGATCAACAGTAAAGAGGTAGGAGCATCAATCTATGCTATTGGGATACGATGACATGTGTCAACCAAGTCAGCTAGCCTGACCACCCAGCCTCGTTAGTCACATCTTACGACAAGCATGGGTTGCTGAAGACCAATTCTAACCTGGATCGAGTCCAGACCAGCCAATCCAGTGATCAACAACATGAGCATCGATCTACGCAATTGGGATATGATGACAGTCAGCGAGCCTGACAGCCCAAACTGGTTAGTCACCTCTTACAACAAGCACAGGTTGCTGAAGACCAAAACGGCATGTTCCTTTCTTCATATAGACAACTAGTAGGACTATTCATGAAGCCATAGACGCATGTAGAGGTGTGACGATACAGAAATTTCACGATATACGTATGGCGACATCTTGGAATGATACGATTTGATATGATGCGTATCACGATATGCTATCATTAGTTATTTTCTTTAAAAAGGTGTATTTTGATAACAAGTAACAGTGTAAATTTTAACATAACCGTCAATTTCTAGTGAAAATTCACAATTTTTAGGTCAACGATACACGTCACGATTCGAAAAAAGGATCGATATTTATCGTCAGAAAAAGGTATCACGATTATCGATACTAGGAAATATCGTCACAGCTCTAGACACATGTGCATCCTATGAAAGTAAAATAACCTTGACAGTGACCCCCCACCTCTAACATATCTACAAAATATAATATTTCAACTGAACTTCGAACTGTACTGTGATCCAGGCAACTGATCTCTATAATACACTTTTAAATCATACAAGATTATGTCCTGTTAAAATATTCATCATATTAGCAGCTTAATGATGAAACAAACCCCTGTCATGTTGACATATCTTATTCTCATGTATTAGTGTAGTCTTTTGCTTAGTTTCTACATTCAAATTTTGGGCTAGACGAATTTGCACTGACGGGCGGAGTCCATGATAACACACTTACCCACTCTCTTCTTCTTCTTTCTCTCTCCCCCCCCCCCCCCTTCTCTCTCTCTCTCTCTCTTCCACACACACAACACACTCACACCGCAAAGTGAGGTATATATGTTCGAGTTAATGCATGATGAAAGGATTGGTTAACATGTCTTAGTCAAAAATAGTAAGAGTTGGTTGCCTGTTTTCGCCATTGGTACCTTTACTGTGACGGGCGGCACAATCTTGTGACAAGGTTTTATTAACAGCATGTCTCATTAAAGCAAGACAAGTTATCGTCCTTAAAAAAAACAGGCACCTGTACGTGAGTGTCTCTGTCGTCTCTGAAATATGATCTTGTATGTTCGAATCCAAAATTGATTCTGATTATGTGTCTAGGTTAGCAATCATCACATCTGTGCTCGTAAGCAGTAAAATATATAGGTGCATCACTACTGGCTTTCCGACACATCCTTCCACAGCAAGCTGGCCCACCGTGAGTGAGTGAGTTTAGTTTACGCTTATTAATATTCCGGAGGCGGACACCAGAAATGGGCTTCACACATTGTACCCATATGGGGAATCGACCCGGTGATGAGCGAACGATTTAACCACTAGGCTACCCCTGACAGAGATCAAATACTGCTCAAACCGGCATTTAACAAAATCATTCACTGACTCACTAAAGGTATTAACACAAACATCTAACAAGTACTGGTTCATTCAGCTTTTAACAAGCACCCAGGCAACACACATTCGCTGTTCTAAAAAAAAACTCATTGTGGCAATCACTGAATTGTCTGGTCCAGAATCGTGCCGACATGGGTGCAATGTGTGGAGCCCATTCCAGGTGTCCCGTGCCGTGATATTGCTGGAATGTTGCTAAAAGCGGCGTAAAACTAGACTCACTCGAGTTGTTACAGAACACCTCATACTGCTTAAACATTGCTGAGTTAGTGAGTTTAGTTTTACGCCGCAGTCAGCAATATTCGAGTCTAAGTACTGACTGACTGACTGAGTATGGTTTTACGCCGTTTTTAGCAATATTCCAGCAATATCACGGCGGGGGACACCAGAAATGGGCTTCACAAATTGTACCCATGTGGGGAATCGAACCCGGGCGTCGGCCTGACGAGCGAACGCTTTAACCACTAGGCTGCCCGACCGCCCCCGAGTCTAAGTAAACTTAGACTCAGTATTATTCGTTACACTGCTGTCAGTATAGCAGTGTAACGAATAATACTGAGCCTAAGTTTACTTAGAATGGCAATATGTAAATAATCGAGTCTAGACCAGACAATCCAGTGATCAACAGCATGAGCATCGATCTGCGCAATTGGGAACCGATGGCATGTGTCAACCAAACCATCGAGCCTGGCCACCCGATCCCGTTAGTCGCCTCTTACGACAAGCATGGGTTACTGAAGGTTCATTCTAACCTGGATCTTCACTGGTCATAAACATTGCTGAGAGCTGCCTTGAGCAACAAAAACAAGGAAAGCGTACGAGCAAGAATTAAATTGAAACGACGAAACCCTTTCCACGTCCATAACAAATCTCCGATAAAAGCAGAATCAATATTGTACAGTTCTGACTTCATCATGAGCAGGTGTTGGTTTGACGCTACATTCAGGCAGTATTACAGCTGTACGATGCGGTCTGTAAACGATCGATTCTGGACCAGAAAATCCAGTGATTGACACCAAGATATGATGACAGACTTCATCATGAGGCAGACTTTGACGCTACATTCAGTGTTTATGAAAGATCGATTCTGGACCAGAAAATGGATGATATGATGACAGGTGTTCGCGAAAAGGTGAGCGTATCCTGCCCCACCGATGGCATCATCATAAATACATGCAAAGATTTGTCAACACCTCAGACTGTTCAAAACAGACATGGAGCATAGCAAAAAATGGAAGAAGTGGCGATCCACTTGGCCTTAAAGCGTCAGAGTAGATTTGTGTGTGTGTGAGAGAGAGAGAGAGCAAACCCAACCACAAGCAGAACAAACAGCAGTTGGAATGTGCGGTCGATATCTACCTTTAACTGAAAGGTGGGGTCCCGGCGGTGAAATTGCTGTATTTTTGTTTTCTTAAAGCGGCGTAAAATATGTTTGGGGCTAAATAATGAAACCTGTAGTATTGAGCTTGAGGGAGGATCTGGCAACATGGCGCGTGTGTGATGAGAGAAAAAAAACGTTTATTTGTAACCTGGCAACAGTTAGTATCCAATGTACCCCCCCACTTGTTGGGTAAGTGCCTTTATTACCTTTATTAGGTCACATTCTGACGTAACTATTTTTTCATTCATAACGAACACGTGAATTCATTCATTCTACAACTTAAATGCATTGTGGGAATGTAAACATCGAGAACGTTGCCGTGTCGCTGTTTAATTGTGAGTCGAACTGAGACATTATATCCGTCGAAAAACATAAACGCAATGTTTCCACCAGTGATGTTAGCCGAATGAAGCAACTGGAAACCAAGAAACAGGTGCTACGGAGTAGTTTACTGTAGGAGGCTGTTCGAGGCGATGACAACTGACATGCATCGTGACGTCGGTTACCAAGGCAGTGACGTCATTTTGGTGTGACGTCATGCAAATATTGTACTACAGTACAAAACTTCCGCAACCCCTTTATGAAACCGGTTTCGGTTTGAAACCAAAATATTAACAAAAATACGCTATTTTGTCAATTTAATGCATGTAAGACGTGGGTAATAAGTAAAATACCACACTCGGTCTCATTACATACGAATTATACGAAACTCGTGACCTTCCTATGTTATCTGACCTCGCTTTCGCTCGGTCAGATACCATAGGAAGGACACTCGTTTCGTATAATTCGTATGTAATGAGACCTCGTGTAGTATTCTCTATATACCAGTGGAGATCGTCTATTCAGCAAGTCAACATGCATTATGTCTGCCGGGGTTATAACAAAATGTATCGTTGGAAAGCTTGGAATCTCTAGTTTTCCCAAACCAATGTTGCCAGACTTGACAGTGTCAGGCAACATGTCCTTTCGGGGACGGTCCATGGTCACAATGCTATTTTCTCAGAGTACATGTACATGACTGCTATATATAGATCTAAAAAGAAATATATCTTCAATATTAATAGTGATCGTGCCATTTTTAAGAATGTACATGCTGGTCGGAACTCTGCTCCAGCAAACCAAGTCAAAACATGATTGGTAGACGTGTTTCAATTTTAATTTTGACACCAAAAACTAGTGCTCTGTTATTATTTCAAACAATTCGCGTCTGGTTTGATGGCAAGTACTACCTAAACATCAGCTTATGTTTGTTAATCATTATTGTGTGATGATACATGGTTTATCGTAAAGGGAAATATAGATATTTAGTTGTCTGTTCGGGTAACTAATTACAGCTACTGTTTCCTGAATATAATAATTGAAATTTCATATGCTTATCTATTTCTGAAATGTGTGTCAAATCCAACTGAACCCAGATATGATTTATATCTTTATTTGGCATTGTGTAACAACATATGTTACCATCACTCCACTGGTTGTTAAAAGCGAAATAGAGGTGAAAAGAATATGAATATAAATCGCTGAGAATCTACGTCTTGGCTCAGATGAATATAAATAGTTACACCGAAGCTCTAATATTTCTCCTCTGCATTCTAGAACCATGTCAACGTCCCATTCGTTAGATGTACGTACATGTAAAACGCATTAGCACAGTGCCGATATTCAGGATGGTCTCGGCACACGACCCAGACATTTGGGATTTCAATTATGCGCACGAATTTCTACTATTTTTTCAAGTTTGCCTGTGTTTGTTCGAAGGGAACGTGTATGTCATCTAGTCTCTGAAATGAACATATTTTACAGAAGATGTTGTTCTTAAAAAATAACCATACCATATAATGAAAAGGAGTCGGAGACTGCAGAACTCTAGACTTGCCACATATTCTAGACTTGCATGGGCTTTCTTAGATATATTTGTTTCAGGGTCTGTATGACAGACTATGACTGTTATGAACCAATCACATACACATGCGCCAGAACAGGTACCATATGGAATGAAAACATTTCTAAGTGGAAATATGATATAAATATAACATAGTCAAACACCACTGAGTCCAACGTTGATGTGCCGAAGGTACGGTTATCTCGAAGTGAAAGCTTGGTCACTGTGCATTCTTAATCCAATCATCATTTTGCGGCTGTGTGGAACCTCGGATAACTCGAAATATATCCTTAGGTCCATTTAACTTTAACACAACGTTGTCAATAAGACTTTGAAAAAATACCAAAACCATAACTGCAATATTTGAAAAAAGTCCCCACTACGAATAGTTCAGTGTTGATTCCGACTGGGATGTGTATATCGGTAAGTATGAAAATTAATAGGTTTGAACTTTTGAGATATTCAAATGTAAATTTAAACTAAATTACTGTCGGAAATAGAAAAACACACACACTGTTTTTATGCTGTTACTCTGTATCCCTAAAATTTACACAATTGCAAATAGGAGATGTCGAAATAACCCACATCGGCCTAACTGAACGGTCAGTGGGATGGGTAAAAGGATATCCAGAAAAGCATGTTTACTCGTAAGATCGGGCAGAACTATTACGAATAGCTCCGGAAAACAATAGATCAGACTATAGATGGCAATGAGGTCGCTCAGCCAGGTATGACGACGGACCGTCGACTCACCTGGCATGAAATGCATGTGCTGCCTACATTGCTCATTTCTGCACTAACCTCTCCTCAATAAGCTCCTTTTTCTACGTTTTCTATCAACCTACCACTGAGACTGTAGTTAGGCCGAACATAGTTTTACAGATATTTCCCACTTTCAGATATGAACTACATAAATTGTAGATATAAATGCGAAAAAAAAGTTTTTTTCTTTTTCCGACAGTACTTCAATCTCTTTTTCCTTGAGAATCAAGAGTCATATGTGTAGAGAGGACCGATATATTCAGACCCACCCACGGAATACATGTATGAGTGACACAGACATACCAGACCCTGCAACCAAATAGGAAATTTGTAGTATAAAGTGGATCGATTTAAGCTCATGAGTCATACGAGGGTGGAGTGCCATCAGATTGGATCAGAGCATTCTTGAGTGTTTTGAGCCGATGACTGAGTTCGGCCGCACATCGGAATGGGCCCCCAGATGGTCAAATGGTGTTTAGGCTTGTAAGAGTTATCTCCCATCACGTATCACGCTGTTATGTCATCAACAGGTGAGGTGATGTGAAATTGGGTTTAATGTCGTGCTTGAGAATATTTCGCTCATATGACGACGTGCGTGCGTGTGTATGTGTATGTGCGGCTGCTTGTACTAGCCCAGATTGAAGTTGGTTTTATAGTGTTAGCCCACTTGACAGACCATGCTGCAGTGAAGCATGGATACCCAGACACATTATACTGACTCCGAGCCGACGAGTCCTTGTTGTACCCATTAATGCCGAGCGCCAGGCAGGGACCAACAAGTACCATATTTTAACGTCTTTTGGTATGAAGAGCCTGGGGATCGAACCTGCGACCTTCAGCTCTCCGGCGGACGCTCTAACCACCACACCGCGAAATAAAGTTTGAATAATAAATTTTAATTGAAACATGAAAGGCTTGTCTTGGATGGCATTATTGTCATCAAAACGATGGTTGTTAATAGGATAAGTAAGACAGTCACACTTAGATATAAGGACATTGGGAGAGTTCAGTGATAAAAGCATTCGCCCACCACACCAAACACTTGGCTTCGATTCCTGACATGGGTACAGTGATTTTGAAGCCTAGAAAAATCAGTAGGACAAATGTCCTGAGTGGGTGTCTGGCGATAGGCCATTGACCTAAAGCTCTTTTTGACATTTTTAAAATCCCAATGGCATCATATAACTAAATTGTTAATGACATTTAATGTTGCAACTTGGATTCTAGATATACAGCAAAATTAAAAGATCTAATCCCACTGTTGATAAATAAATATATTTTTCTAATATATTTCAAATAATACAACTACAACTTAAATAAATCAAAAATTTTAAAGGAAAATGCAAGCATTTATAATGTCCAGAAATATCACAAAAGAAGGAAAAACTATTGGGATTTTTTTCCAGTTGTGACATGTCATAACATCCCCGTGCCTTTTTCTTTTATATTTTCATTTTTACGTGATCAGAAAATTATTATATAAAGATTTCTTAAATAATATGTATGGTCGCCTATTTCCCGATATCAGTGGCTTTCCGCTCGGTAACATGACACAACAAATACCTCCGTTTTCGAAGCTTCGTATGAATAACATGCGAGGCGAATCGTTTGATGGTGGGTATCGTTCGAAAGCTCTGAACATCAACAATATCACTATACCCTTGCTGAGAGTATTTTCACAGTTGTAAGAAGCGATTTTATTGGGATAAAGATTGGTTTATAATGACGCCTTTTCGCCACAGTCTGCTATAAGGGTCGTGATTGGCCAAAATCAGACACGTGACATGAGACAGCCAATCATATTACGGCAATGGATACCGTCCTCGTAAAAGAAAATGTTTGTATTTTGACGAAAGTTTTGGGTAAAATAATGCTATTTGGAACATATTAAGCACGAAATCGCTATCTATACATAAATTATGGAACTTATTGGACGTATCGTGCTAGGTTATGACCTGTGACAAAAATGCTTCATGCATATATTTTCGCTTAAACATCGTGTCCAAGCGTGAAGATTGAGGCGGCGAAAGCCGAGATGTCACTTGTCAGTGACTTGACTTGCATTACATGATCGCACAAAAAGATGGAAATAGTAATTTTATATGTACGTTTGACAACTTTTATGAATGCTATTGTTGATTTTATTCATTAGTTTATTCAAATTATTTAATGATTTCCTTGAAACATTGTTACATGCGGGTGGGGGTCGGGAAACCCCGTTTCTGATTGTCCAATGCTTGAAATAGCAGCCAATCGCGCAATACATTACTTGTACATTTGGTAGCTTAGTGTGATAAAAATGGATGCGTAAATACAAACACGCCGCGGAAACATGATCAATGTTTCGTGGTTAGTTTTTGATGAATTTGTAAATGATAATGTTCGTAATTTGTTAGGTTTAATATGTGAAAATAACATCGAAATTATCGATCGGCCCGAGTGTCCTAATTAGTAAGAAAGTAGTCGGTCATTTGAAAATGTTATCGGACTATGACCGAAGGCCGATGACAATCTGAAACCCTGGGGTACAATGCAACCCATTTCAGGTGTCCCCCGCCTGGAGACTGCAGAAAAAACTGCAACTAAAATATTCTCGAATTGAAAAAGTAGATACTCATGAGATGCTGAATTCAAGCAGAAAACTTAATCTAAAATTCAATTTACCACCCCTCGACTTTATGATTGACTGAAGGAAAACCAACTTCTATGGATAGTCAATTTCTTTACTCAATACTGTAATAAAGAAGTTGACTATCCATAGAACTTGGTTTTCCTTCACCTATACAACTTCTAAAAATGCCTCTCAAAGAAGTTTATGATTAACTATACCATACTCACATCGAACAGTGCCAGCAAATACAGTAAACCACAACATGCTTAACCAGAGACGGCGCGACGCTGCTTAAGAATGGTGTGACTATAGAAATATGATACAACATTCATCCAGTAGTATTACTGTCCCAGTCTATGTAACTGCCATTCACACATGTGTCACACGTAATATACATCAATATTCTATGACATATAATCGTACTGAAGCATGTGAACATTTCTAAACACATATTATCACTTAAAATTTAATGTCATACATTTCATTTGTGCCAAAGACGATAGCTATAAAAGGGTACGCGAAATTGTGTCGCCGCTGTTCTTAGTTCCCATACATTTCACTGACAGCATAACGTATAAGAGCGCATATTCTTTATGAATTACGACTATCAAGTTGCTATTATAGATTTATTACCAATACTTAGTGCCAATATATGATTGAACAAAAACATACAAACTCGCTGACATGAATACTCAATGCCTTTTTGGAAGTGGTCAGATGTAACATATATTGTGTTATATTTGATCATACAGTTTCTTAGGAAAGTACAGATTCGAGTACATTATTTTGAAATAATAAAAATATTGTTGCATTTATAAATGCTTCCACATAAGGACGTCAGAATGCAGTATGCCAAAACCAATCCTTATTTTCCAAGGTACTATTTCAGTCTTATCTCTCCTGACCCTGAATTGTAAAGGCCAAGGTCGTGATAACCTATATGCAAGTGTTTCAAAACTGTTTCAAAGTTCCACAATGGACAACCATGGCATGGAGGTGATATATTCACTAGTACTGATCACCCTGTTTCTACCATATTCGGGGCGGTGGGGTAGCCTAGTGGTTAAAGCGTTGGCTCGTCACGCCGAAGACCCGGGTTCGATTCCCCACATGGGCACAATGTGTTAAGCCCATTTCTGGTGTCCCCCGCCGTGATATTGCTGGAATATTGCTAAAAGCGGCGTAAAACTAAACTCAGTCAGTCTACCATATTCTTCTCCAGGTATTTCACTTTGCAATCAATTAATTATTCTGAATATATATCATTGCACATTACATTTTGACACAGATATGTTTATTGATTTTGAGTTAAGCTTTCTGTATGGAACAAACTTTATGGATAACAACTTCTTTTATTCGTGAGTGCAACGTTTCGATACAGATTCTTGTACCGTTGTCATTCAATTTAAGCTTTCTGGATGGTAATTCTACTTATTAAATTTAACGTTTATGTCTTCATTGTAATATTTTTGTGTAGATGATTTCAAATTATTGCACCACGTCACTCCTCACATCTACACTATAGCAGGCAGTTGGCTGGGTTTGTGATTAATTGTTTGTGCTACCTAAACATATTGCACAAAGACATGCCTGAGGTACAGATAAGCTAGGATGACGTCTTGTGTTTAAGAATAAAGTTGTCTTTAATAAGATAGTGTCAGTTTTTTCAACTGCACATGTGATAATGGAGATAACAACGGACTTTTATTATCATTTAGTCGGTGTTAATAGGCAAAGCTTGTAAGCGTCGGAAAACCCATAACACGATGATACAATACGCATGTCACACTGAACATTGAACTTAGAACTTTGAATTTACATGCTCTCCCTATTAAGAATGATACTTAACCTAATGCTGACATACTCGAATATCATTTGATGCTGGAATGCTACACTTTGCAAGTCACCAGTGTGACTGCTGGACATGTTCCTGTTCACTCTTGAAGTTCGTCAACTAGGTGTTTTGAATTCTAGGAATTTCATGATCATTCACGTTGGTATTTCTGAAAGAACCACGACTGTTTTTGGGGGGCATTGCTCGGAAATAAAGTTGAACATGATAAACACACATCAAATATGAACTTACCGCTATATATTCGAGGAAAACAGTACTACGGCGGCCAAGCTCGAGATCACGTTGCGTCGTCTGCTCAAACAGAAGAGCACAAACCAAAGCGCCCTCTACGAGACGCTACAAATTTAGAGTAGCGTCCCTTGAATGAAATTTCCGAGATGCTACCCGGCGTTGTAACGACGTTTGGCCAAAGATCGATGCATTAATGCACAGCAAGCTTTTACACTATCACAGCTTTGTATGTACGAGTTTATCAAGGTGCGTCTCAAAGATACTTCATAGTGTTAAAACAACTTCATGTATTAATAACAGAAACAGGTTTCTGCTTCTACATATACATATATACTACTCTGTTGTCATAACTACATGCTCAGTTCTATATTTGATTTCTGTGATAGAGTATACTACGGTTATTAATGAAACGAACTCCTACGCATTTTACCAGGAATTTTTTTTTTTAAATAAATAAATAAATAATAATAAAAATTAAAATAAATAAATCAATCAATCAATCAATCAATCAATCAATCAATCAATAAATGCAAACAAATAATACAATAACAAACAACAAAAGTGAGTTATTTAATCAGCAAGGATGTAAGTAAACTCTGTCAAAAAAGAAACGCAACCCCTGTCCTCAGATATGAAAAATTCGTTTGAATGAAGTTATTGCTTCCAAACTAAATTTTATTCGAATGTATTGAAATGATACACGTAATTAATGAAGATTACCATCCAAACAACTGCATTTGTACGCATAAGTGTATTTTATTGCTTATTCCGTCACAACGCATGAAATGACCCTCATGGTGACTTCGCACAAAAAAAACACATGCAAATCATGAAAATGGTAGTTAATGTAGGGGTGTATAAAAGCCCATGTGCTTCCGTATTATATTCATTCATTTGTCGCCGAAAAGCTGTGTTAAAAATGCCACGATTGAGTGCTGCTGACCGAAATATCGCCATTGGTCGTGTTCAAGCCGGAGAAAGTTTTGGAACTGTTGCACGGCACCTAAATGTTCACAAAACAACGATATCCCGACTTTGGAGCCGCTACAACAACTTCAATTTGCCCAACGATCGCCCGAGAAGTGGAAGGCCAAGAATCACGACCCCCCTTCAAGATCGGTACATCCGGGTCCATCACCTGCGTAATCGGCATGCCCTACCAACCGTGACTGCCACACAAATACCAGGTTTGAGGAGAGTGTCAGCTCAAACGATTAGGAACCGTCTGAAAGAAGCGGGTTTACGTGCCTGTAGACCAGTTGTTGGACCTGTACTACGCCCCCTACATCGACGCCGACGACTCAGGTGGTGCAACAACGTAAGGATACGGACTTTACAAAACTGGAGGCGAATCTGGTTTTCTGATGAATCACGTTTTCTTTGCAACGTCACGACGGAAGACAGCGTCTGTATAGGAGACGTCATAAACGTTTTGCGCCCATCTGCGTCCGACAGGTGGACAGATTTGGCGGAGAAAGCGTCATGGTTTGGGGAACCATCTCATACAACCAGAAATCAGACTTGGTGATCGTTCCAGGGAACCTGACAGCCCAACGTTACATCAACCACGTGTTAGAGCTTCACCTTCTCCCGATTATTGACCAACAGACACAGATTTTTCAACGGGACAACGCCCGGCCTCATACTGCACGTGCAACAATGAACTTTCTGCAGAATTCCAACGTCAATGTCTTGCCATGACCCTCTAAATCACCAGACCTCAACCCTATTGAACACCTGTGGATACTCTGATCGACGCGTACGTCAACGTCAGCCGCCGCCACAGACGCTGTAACAGCTCGCCGTTGCACTGCAGGAGGAGTGGAGAGCCATTCCCCCAGGAAAGAATCCGGCGTCTTATCCGTTCTTGTCCAAGGAGATGCCGTGCAGTGATTGCAGCGCGTGGTGCTCATACGAGATACTGAGAAAGACGCCCCCCTGGTGACAAACTGGTGTCTGTGAGATGACTTTTGAAATGACAATTTTAAACATGCCCATCTGGGTTATTATTCTGCCAAATTTCAGACTTCTGTCTTAAATAATAAAAATGCCGTGTCGTCCTAAAACTTCAGATCAAAATCTCTAAAATACAGGGGTTGCGTTTCTTTTTTTGACAGAGTTTATATTACATATTACTTGTGATTATACATGTTTCTGTTTGTTGTTTAACGCCGCACTCAGCAATATTCCAGCTTTGCAATAATGAGTCTGTACAATGGTAACATGGAATGGTCCTGTCACCTACCGTTGTGTCAATGTTTAAGGCATTGTCTATGTAATACGATAATACTTCGGTTTATCCGAGGTTCGACACACAAAATATGAATAAAGGAAGAATACGTAGGGACTAAGCTCATACTTCGAGAAAATCGTGTGTTTGACTGCAAGTTCCCCAAGCCATCCGTCACATTCAGTCCCTGCCTGGACACAAAGAATATCCCCGTCCAAAGTTGAGTGAAATATTAGCAATAACGCGAAGAGCCTGAATTATCATATACCATTCATATCAAACCATGTCTTGGACGCTTGAAGGTCGGAATTGGTCCTCAGTTTGTCATAACAGCGAATTACGAGATGTCATCACATTCAACTTACAGAGATCGATGCTCATGATATCAATAACTGGGGTTTCTGGACCAGACTTGATTACTTAGCAACCGTCATATGAATGGAGTATTGCTGAGTGCATGCTTGTCGTAACAGGCGACTAACGAGATCATTCATGTCATCGAAACAAACAAACAAACACACAAACAAACTGACTGACTGACTGAGTTTAGGTTTACGCCGCTTTTAGCAATATTCCAGCAATATCACAGCGGGGGACACCAGAAATGGGCTAACACATTGTGCCCATGTGGGGAATCGAACCCGGGTCTTCAGCGTGACGAGCCAACGCTTTAACCACTAGGCTACCCCACCGCCCCCACAAACAAACAAACAACGGAGCTACAGATAACGTTTTGGGCCAGTGGGTTATGTACTCGCTTGTGTTCATCTCAACTGGGTATCCTAATTTTTCTTTGAGTAACCAAATAAATTGTACCCACCTCGATCAAACTCAATTGGGTATTTTGCCATTTCCTATTTACTGTTAAAATATAATAAAGTTCAAATGTTGGTTTACATGTTTGTTATATATGTTTGATCTCTAATATGAGAAACGAGAAGAAAGACTGCAAGTTGCCAAGTCCAGGTGCTGAAATAGAACCTCTCAATATACCTCAGTTATTTTATCTAGTTTTGTGTGTACGCATTTAAGATCACATTTATTGAGTATTTACAAAAAATCAAGGGTACTTGTACGCAATGACTTAATAGGAATTGAGTTTTGAAATAACTATTTGCCTAATTTACGCAGATACGCAGCTTAAATGTACCTCTGAAACAATATACTGTCAACACCCACCATGCTTTCCTTCCACAGCCTATGTGGGATGCTACAAAGATCTGGAGAATCACCGTGTTTTTCCTCACTCTTCCACTGATATGAACGTTGAGATGCTCTGGAAGTCGATATGCTGGCGTTGAGGTGAGTAAAGTAATGTGCACCATCATGATGGAGATATATTTCATGATTATTAAAGAAATTGTATCAAAATAAATTATATACATATGTGTGGCATTTGTGAAAACACCAGAAAGATTACACGGTAACCATTTAAAGACAAAGTGAGTAAGTGAGTTTAGTTTTACGCCGCACTCATCATTATTCCAGCTATATGGCGGCGGTTTGTAAAGAATCGAGTCTGGACCAGACAATCCAGTGATCAACAGCATCAGCATCGATCTGTGCAATTGGGAACCGATGACATGTGTCAACCAAGTAAGCGAGCCTGACCACCCGATCCCGTTATTCGCCTCTTACGACAAGCATGGGTTACTAACGATCAATATTCTAACCCGGACCTTCACGGGTTAAAGACAAAGAGTGAATAAAAAACATCTCGGAGTTTTTCGGGGTTTTTTGTTTTTGAAGATGTAATACAGCTATCGATGTGTTTGGTTCTACACCAATGTATGGATGGACATATCTTCTACAAGAATGACAACGAGTATTGGAGTGGAGCTTCGGTACATTTGGTTCCACCAGGGATTCGAAGTAGAATCTGAACATTACTCAGAAAGGATAATCCCAAATATAACATATGTTCCATCGGACCACTTTGCAAAAGGCATTGTGTATCCATGAATACCTGGGTATTACTAATTTTCAGTGGTCCGTTCATTAGACTTTGAGTGCTGTTTTGCCGTTAAGACCGCTTGAAATCTAGTTCTGAGGTTGACAAAATCTTTGTAATCATCTTCATCGACGCTGTGTACTGACTACTAAGCATTGTGTATCTATGAATATATATTGCCCTTAAGACCACTTGAAATCTAGCCCTGAGGT
The DNA here is from genome assembly GCF_003918875.1 of Haliotis rubra. NCBI lineage: Eukaryota > Metazoa > Mollusca > Gastropoda > Lepetellida > Haliotidae > Haliotis > Haliotis rubra. Next base: position 2,945 of record NW_025767396.1, on the reverse strand, counting down.
TTCACACTGACGCTGTGTACTTCTCCTAGAATGGTGACAAGTGTTGGTGTGGGCCAAAAATAACAAGTGTTACATCTGACTACTAAGCATTGTGTATCTATGAATATATATTGCCCTTAAGACCACTTGAAATCTAGCCCTGAGGTTTCACACTGACGCTGTGTACTTCTACTAGAATGGTGACGAGTGTTGGTGCGGGGCGTCAGTGGACGATGACACGAAGGTGGCGGAGGACCACTGCAGGATGCAATGTTCGGGCGACCATGGTCAGATATGCGGCGATGCCTGGTACATATCGGTGTATACAACAGGTACAATTTATCTGTTCGATTTAATGCCTCATGAAAGTATACTCATGCCACAATGGTTGTCACCCCTTCAATCTTTTTATTTGAGAGGGTGTGTGGGGGTTGAGGGTGGGAGGTGGGTGACAACCATTATTGGCATGAGTATATTTAGAAAAAAAAAAAAACACATTTATTTTAAGAAGATGAAACCATAGCCTATATATGCCAACACTTTAAAAGCACCATTCAATAGATTTTATTGAAATTTGTTTAATAAGCATTGTTATTTTAAATAATATGCACAGACGATACGTTGGTTTCTTATTATAAAAGTGCAATCAAAGGTTAGTTACGTATTGTATGAGGGGCGGTAGGGTAACCTTGTGTTCCTGTGGTTACAGCATTCTCTCGTCACTCCGAATACCATGGCATTGTTTGTCTGATCAGCATTATTATAAAAAAAACTTCATTTCAGCTTCAGATCTCTCAATCGCTTTAGAAGGATCAGCATTAATATTAGAAAAAAGTTCACAGCTAAACTGTCATTTCAGCTTCAGATTTCTCCAACGTGTAACCAAAGGCTACATATCTTCTGCCAGTGCTCTTCACATGGTGTCGGGTCTGGCTGCAAGCAGGGCACACCCTGGCTACCTCTATGTCATCAATGACAATGCCGGGGCAGACAAGATCTACATGGTTCATGATGACACAGCTAAAGTAGCAGGTACGTACAAGGAGTTGTCAGTATACTGCAAGCAGGGCACATCCTGGCTACCTCTATGCCATCAATGACAATGCTGGGGCAGACAATATCTACATGGTTCATGATGACACAGCTAAAGTAGCAGGTACGTACAAGGAGTTGTCAGTATACTGCAAGCAGGGCACATCCTGGCTACCTCTATGTCATCAATGACAATGCCGGGGCAGACAAGATCTACATGGTTCATGATGACACAGCTAAAGCAGCAGGTACGTACAAGGAGTTGTGTATACCGCAAGCAGGGCACATCCTGGCTACCTCTGTCATCATCAATGACAATGCTGGGGCAGACAAGATCTACATGGTTCATGATGACACAGCTAAAGTAGCAGGTACGTACAAGGAGTTGTCAGTATACTGCAAGCAGGGCACATCCTGGCTACCTCTATGTCATCAATGACAATGCCGGGGCAGACAAGATCTACATGGTTCATGATGACACAGCTAAAGTAGCAGGTACGTACAAGGAGTTGTCAGTATACTGCAAGCAGGGCACATCCTGGCTACCTCTATGCCATCAATGACAATGCCGGGGCAGACAAGATCTACATGGTTCATGATGACACAGCTAAAGTAGCAGGTACGTACAAGGAGTTGTCAGTATACTGCAAGCAGGGCACATCCTGGCTACCTCTATGCCATCAATGACAATGCCGGGGCAGACAAGATCTACATGGTACGTACAAGGAGTTGTGTGTATACTGTCAGTGTTTCCCCTTTCCTGGTGAATATACATATCAGTGTTTGGGAAAATGTAACTCTCTGGAGAGATACTTGTTATACTGGCGTTCATGAAAGCTAATTTAGTGTGAGTTTCCTAGTGTATTTCTTGTCCACATGATCCAAAATCTTTGGCTGCAAATAGAAAATTGACAACAAAGAGATGAAGAAGACAGGCCATAGAAGAAGAAGACGGACTGTGCTTCCAACTGCTCCTCACTCGGTTACACCATTTCCAGATACTTATTAGAGATTCTATATTCGGTGCCGTGTAAACATACAAGTCAAAGATGGAGAATTCAGGCTATAGAAGAAGAAGGCGACAGTGGAAGAAGACAGGCTATGGGAGAAAAGGACTGACTCTGGAAGAAGACAGGTTATGGGAGAAGAAGACAAGCTGCAGAAGAAGACGAGCTGTAGAAGAATACAGACTATAGGAGAAGAAGACAAGCTGCAGAAGAAGACGAGCTGTAGAAGAATACAGACTATAGGAGAAGAAGACAAGCTGCAGAAGAAGACGAGCTGTAGAAGAATACAGACTTATATAGAATAAAGACGGAAACACGAAGAAGGAGCCATGTTATAGTAGAACAAAGGCTATAAGAGAAAAAGAAAGAAAAGCAAAACAAATCACAAACTAATTGTGCTGACGGTCGGCGTGAGTAATAACAAACAAAAGGAAAGGGTAAGTTTCCATTCTGATAAATGCCTTGTTTCCTTGTAATCCAGGTGTGCTTACTGTCCAGCACAGTCATGAGTTCGACTGGGAGGACATTGCTGTCGGTGACTGTCCACGTGGTTCTGGCACATGTATTCGTGGCAGATACGGGATCCCAGCATCACAACCAGGCCACGGTGTACGCTATCAAGGAGCCTTCAGCAACACACACCCAGAATGTTCAAGTCGTGCAGCTACCTATGGTTACAAGTACGTGCGCTTGCTGTATATCAACTAGAATGGGATAAACTCTTTCTTTGTATCCCCCTACCATATAGAACAGTTACATGTTGACTGTTAAACAGTACAATTGGATTGCTAATTGGTAACTACTTCTTAGAATTTGGTTGAAAAATTACTGTTGGGCAAAAGAAATCACACACCTGCCCATGAAGCTACATGTACCATTTTCATAGAATTAAACCCATTTATGTCACCATACCGCTTATGGCACGGA